>NW_019100501.1:0-48225 GCF_001856785.1 Myzus persicae
TGCTTTTGGCATTACAGTACATAAATGGCGAGTGCTTCTTAAAAGAATTGAAGTTAATGCAGCTTTTGCAACAAGTATTACATTGGCATGTTGTATTCTTCATAATTTTCTAATTGTTGAAAAAAAAGAAACACCTTATGACATTTCAGAAACGACTGAAACCCACACTACAATAAGTGAAAATCAACAATTACATACAGTCAGATACAATAGACCAACTAAACGTGCAATGGATGTACGAAACCATTTTGCTGATTGGTTTATTTCACCTGCCGGAGAAGTTCCATGGCAGTATGAATATATCAATAAATAATATACTCAATTTGTGTTTTATTAAATATATCAATGAATTAAATATAATTAGGTATATAAATATAAGTAGTTAGGTAATAACATTATTATTTTATATATTTGTTTAACTTGTACAATAAAAAATATTATTGACAAACATTCATATATTCATTATACTTATTGATATGCGGATATTAAAAACTTACCGTCATTTTTAAGCTCATTGGCTACTTCCTTCCATATTTCTTCTCTATATGTGGCATTCTTATAAGTTCCCAAACTTTTGTCATACAGTACTGGCCTCTTCTCGACTTCAACTATTAGCTGTTCTTCCATATTTAAAAAAATATTTGTAATAATATATATTTTTTAAGGAACTACTGGACCACACTTCTTAAAACTTAAAATGTATATTATGTTCGTATGACACAATATTTTAACTACGTTCAAAGTAACGGACTAAAATAGTTTTGTCCGTAGTGGCGTAGTCAAAGTATGGGTATCTACTATCTACTGATTACATCATTGGGAATACTGTGTTAATTACAAATTGTGAAGATAAAACTATTTTAAAATATTAATAAAATATGGATCTATTCGAATGTCGACGCATTCAACTGATAGCAATTTTATATCGTACGTCGACGCGCCGGACGGACGTACCCGACTTTTGACGCGTCGTACCTGGTGTGCGGATTCGTATTTGAATACGTTAAATTCAAAAAGAGTACGTTGACGTACGTCATCGCAACGGACATCGACGTATTTAGTGTGGGAAGGCCTTTACATCCCGCACCACAGCGTGTACCGTCCAGACGACGGCGATAAGAAATTGCGTGTCGTATTCGACGCATCCGCGACTTGTCATCGCGGACCGTCATTAAATAGTAGTTTATTACCAGGTCCGAAACTACAACAGGACATTATCGATGTATTAACGCGATTTAGAGTTCATCGTCATGCATTTACGGCCGATGTTGTAAAAATGTATCGGCAAATTTTTGATTCTCCCCGATTATCAAAAATACCAACATATAGTGTGGAGAGACTCCCCTCACGAAAGGCTCCAGGACTACGTGCTCCATACCGTAACTTACGGGGTAAATTGCGCGCCGTTTCTCGCGTTGCGAGTATTACGTTCTATCGCGTCCGACGATTGCGGTGATTTCGCGGCTGTGCGTCACGCATTAGAGCATCAGACGTACGTCGACGACATCTGTGTGGGTGCCGACTCGGAGGACCAGGCGCTTGAGCAGCAGTCTAATCTAATTACCGTGCTTAGCAAATCAGGTCTAGAGTTAAAAAAGTGGGCGACAAATACGCCGTCGATATTAAACGTAATTCCGGCCGACAGTCGCGGCTCAGGTTCGTTACCTTTCGATACGGTCGACGCGTATAGTACCAAAGTGTTAGGTATCGAGTGGCGCTCCGATAGTGACGATTTTTGCTGTGCGCTCCGTCTAGATCCCGCGCCTGTGTATACGAAACGAGGCATATTGTCGTTAATAGCGCGGATATTCGATCCGTAAGGTCTATTCGCACCGGCAAACTTTTTGGCGAAAACAATTATGCAGCGGACATGGTGCGAGGGGTTGCCTTGGGATGCTCCCCTACCAGTCGATATTCGCTCGGAGTGGGCCGCTTTTGTCGCGGATTTATCGTCTTTACTCACTATCCGAGTTCCGCGGTATATACAATCGCGTCAAGGTGCGCCATGTATTTTACTAGGGTTTTGTGACGCGTCGCAGCGCGGGTACGCGGCAGTTGTTTACGCGCGTATCATGGATGCTCCGACGGAAAGCTGTATTTTTTTATTAGGTACAAAAACCAAATTAGCACCTTTAAAGGCTTTAACAGTGCCGTGTCTCGAATTAAACGCGGCAGTTTTATTATCTCGTTGGCTAGGCCGCCTCAGCCATGTTCTCGCGTCGCAACTAAATATAGTCGGCATTCACGCGTGGTCTGATTCGACCATCGTATTATCGTGGTTGACGGTTCCCCATGAATCTTTCAAAACCTATGTCTCTAACCGTGTGCATCAAATACACAAACTGGTGCCCAACTGTCAATGGCACCACGTAGATTCCGCGAATAACCCCGCCGATTGCGCGTCGCGGGGCATCATGCCGTCCCAATTGGCGCATTTTTCTCTTTATTGGAAGGGACCGCCAGTGATTTATACCGATACATCGCATTGGGCACCGAGTCTACCGCCAAACAATATTTTTGATTTACCCGAAATCCGACCTGTAGTTTGCGCGGCGCTTGTCGACGATGAACCCGTCGAATGGTTCGTGTCATTTTCGTCTTTTGATCGATTGATCCGGGTGACGGCACGCATTACGCCGTGTCCTACGTAAATACGATAATGCGATAATCGCAATACGATGCGNCCGTCTCCCTTAACGACCACCCATATGGCCATATATCTATATAGCAGACACGCAGATGGGGAACGTTCCTATCTATGTGTATACAGTCGCTGTAACGCCGTGTCCTACGTAAATACGATAATGCGATAATCGCAATACGATGCGACCGATACGATTTCTAAAAATAAACAAATCACCGGAAACGAACGGGAGTGTCCGACGTGACCAATGCGACACGACCGATACGACCGGTTTTATCGGATGCGTTTAGTCGTATGCGTTGAAAAACAAAATAGTTTGTTTTTGATCGCATATTCGTATGCGATTTTCACGCTGGATGTTACTTATTAGTTATTACGTATATTATAATGTAATATTATTGTATTATTACATTATTTTTTTATTACCTTATTTTACTTACCTATATTATTTTATTTAATTATGGAATTATTAATATCGGAAATACAAAAGAGAAATGTGTTGTGGAATAAGTGGAACAAAAAGTATAGGGATAGATTAATTTCCGACAGAGAATGGGACGAAGTTGCAAAAAATACAAAAATGGATAGTAAGTAGTTTATAATATAATAATAATAGGTTTAATAATTAGTATCCATTTTACACTGTATTTTTAATTTTAAACCAAATAATTAAAATGAGATTAAACTAAACAATAGTACTGAATACCAGTTTAAAAATTTTACGTTAGAAACTTAAAGAAATGAAACTGATTTTAGTTACCTACCTATTTAAGTATACATTATTATAATATACGTAGGTATATAGTAAAAACTTACTTAAAATTACTACAATATTAATTAGGTACATATATTTTACTTACATATTTGTTTCAGTAATATTATTAGTTTTAAAAAACTCTACAAATATATTTCTAATATCAATAGCAGTACGGGAAGCACGATTGTTAGATCTGTTGGCACGGAGTCTCATTATTTTATTACTTTCTTGTACATTTGCAATGTTAAAATTTTCCGATATGATGGTACATTGACGCGAAGATTCGTTCTCTCTATCAATTATTACATTGTGTAATATACATATAGCTTTCACAATATGATCTGCATTCTCAACTTTAGTTTCAATTGATTTTTGAAGTATTCTAAATTTAGAAGATGCAATGCCAAAAGCGCACTCAATAGTCATTCTTGCCCTAGAAAGACGATAGTTATAATGTTTTTTATCATTAGCTGATGCTAATTGTTGTCTAGGGAAGGGTCTCATTATATAATTGCGTAACGGGAAAGCTTCGTCACCAACAAATACATACGGTGCTTTAAGATTTGAATTAGGCAAGTTACTCAGTTTTGGCAGTTTTAATGTACCATTTTCCAGACGTTGATAAAACTGTGTATTACACAGGACGCTGCCGTCGCTATCTTTACCGTACGAACCAACATCTATCATAACAAATCTATAGTTGGCATCAGCTACTGCCATTAAAACAATAGAGTAGTATTGTTTATAGTTGAAAAACATGCTCCCGGAGTTTTTCGGACATTTCATACGGATATGTTTTCCGTCTAAACTTCCAACACAATTTGGAAAATTCCATTTCTTATAAAATTCGTTTGCAATATTTTTAAAATCATCTACTGTAGGAGTAGACATATGCTTGTTTTTTAATGAATTCCATAAAGCTATACACACCTAGATCACTATATTAGACACTGCAGTCTTAGATATTCTAAATGCCATTGCTAGTTGTCTAAATGCTAGTCCAGTCGCCAAGTACCTACAAATAATAAACAATTTTAATAAAAAAAATAGACAATTTGATATTTGAAATTTGTTTTTGATTTTCTTCACACAAAATCGAAAATATTTTATTTCGTTAAAAATACACGAACATGTAGTAAATTAGGTTCCCAATTAATTGTTCTTTGAGCAATTTTTTGTTATACATATATAACATTTGAAGTTAGAGCTATTGTTATATTTTAGTTAATTTATTTTTATAGAGGAAGAGGCAAAAAAAAAGTGGAGAAATTTACGAGACACTTTCTTAAGAGAGAAAAAAAAAGTTAAGAAATGCCGCTCAGGAGATCCACAAGAAAGAGCTGAAATATATACTGGGAAATGGTCTTATTATAATTTGTTGCTTTTTTTAAAAGATACCACAACTCCAAGGGTTTCTGATGGAAATATTACGGATGAGGAAGTTACAGAAAATTATGAAGATAATCATATTATTGATCAGATAAATAATGATGACTCTTATATTACAGATACGGGAGTATCAAATCCTTATACGATAGATATTGTAAATAATTATGTATCAACACCAGAAATTGAAACAGAGATTAGTCAAAGTACTCAATTTATACACACACATGAAACAAGTACACTATCAACACCAGTAACAAACCAGTCTAGTGATTCAGAGCATTTACTATCTCGAAAAAGAAAGAAACCAAAAGTAGACGATGATAAGTATTTGGAAAATTTATTAAAAATTGAAAGTCAAAAAGTCGCATTGTTGCAACAGTTTACCAATGTAACTGCTCCAGAAATTGATGAAGATATGCTTTTTTTCCAATCTCTTTTACCATATTTAAAAAAAATGGATTCCATTCAAAAGCTTCGAGTGAGAAATCAATTCCAAAATATTTTAATAAATGAGTTGTCGCAAAATCAAGAATCATCATTAAATGTCGCATTATCTTACTTGTCCTAAGTTTATTAAACAACTTACTGTATACAAGTAGGTGCAAAATACACTTTAAAGATTTAAAAATGTACCTACATTTAAAATATTGTTTTAAATTAGTTATTTAAAAGAAAGGTTTTTTATTTTGTTGTTGAAAAATATTTATTCATTTTTTTTACTACTTATTTTGCAGTAAGTTAAGGGTGTCTGCTTTAAAAAAAAAATGTATTTAACAATATTGTAATACAAGTAGAAACATAATACATTTTAAAGATTTAAAAACTTACTTACATTAAAAAATAATGTTTTTAATTAGTTATTTAAAAGAAAGGTTTTTTATTTTGTTGAAAGATGTTTGTTTATTAGGTACATAAATATATATTTGTGTTTATGTGTGTTTGTATAAATTACTACCAATATAATAAATTAATTTCATTGATTAAAAATGCTTACCTAATTGTTACAACCAATCTTTCTTCAACTGGTATGGGATCTTGAAAATTTGTTGACTTTAGATCAAATTCTGGTCGTATTATTTCAACTATATAGTCAAATGTTGCAACTGACATCCTTGTATACGATCGAAATAAGGCGTCATCACAACGTACTTGGTTATATAAATGGTAAAACTCACCAAAAATCATTCGGTCTTTTAAAATGATAGCTCTGGTAAGATACGATTTTTTAATTTTTTTGTACCTACATATTTATAAATTCACTTATAATTATTAATAATTTACCATTATTTAATTAAATTTAGAACTTACCTTTTATATAATAAATACTTAAGTACCGAATTTTCAGTCAGAAGCATTTTGTTTTGTAGTGTTGTTAAAGGCATGATTAATGTTTTTAAACGAATATTAGCATGTACAATGTTCCTTCTACCTACAAAACCGTCGCACGACTATTGTCAGTTAATGCGATCTCACGTTTGCCACGTGTCCGATCGCCGCAATATCGGATGACGAAATCGTATCGGATCGGTCGCATCGTATTGCGATTATCGGATTTGCCGTATTTACGTAGGACACG
Source organism: Myzus persicae (assembly GCF_001856785.1). Taxonomy (NCBI): domain Eukaryota; kingdom Metazoa; phylum Arthropoda; class Insecta; order Hemiptera; family Aphididae; genus Myzus; species Myzus persicae. The sequence continues at coordinate 6,367 of NW_019100501.1, forward strand.
GCGTAATGATTATTTTCGTGTGCGTGTATAATATTATTCAACTTGACGCCCTTATTATTGTCAATCGGTGAATAGGGTAGGTAAGAATATGTACATAAATATCAAATATAAATATACGCTACACGAGTATATGAGTAATGCTTAGAGACATATTTTATATTATATTCCATGGAAACAGTAGCGCATTTAGTTGCATTGTGTGTGGACTGCAAGGAGGGGGGGGGATTAACCAAACAAAACATTAAAAGGGCTGCATATGAACTTCGAGTTCCCATAAAACTTTTTAGAAGGAATTGAGTCCTTTGAAATTTAAAATATAGCATGTGAAATGAAAAGAAGGTATAGGTGGTAGCATTGACTTTATATATACAATATTATGTATATCATAAAATCAATGGTAGTAGGTATATTAATATAGTTAAAAGCAGATAAAAACCTCCAAAAAGCCCAAGAGCTGATATGTTATGGCTTGGCGGGAACCCAACAAAGATAACCCAAAAATTATCTAGATAAGATATAATATTCAATGGAAATTCTTAAACCAATTAAACAATGTATTTATAAATAATTTGAAGTACAGGTACATCATTCATGTATCATTAATACATGTTAAAAGATTTCAATAAACTAAAAAACTACAGTACCTCCTTGTAAAGTATTTTGAAATTTGAATACTTTTAAATCATATTTGTATTTATATTCTAATACTTTTGAAAGACAGAAGATATTGTTTGAATAAGTATTTCAAATACAACTGACACCCGCAAGTACTTAAATACGTATTCTGAATACTGCAGCCACCTGTCTTTCATTAATCATTAGTATTTGAATATAAATACAAATACAATTTAAAAGTATTCAAAATACTTTTTTGCAGTATATTAAATGTATATTAAATGATTTTATATATTTGTATAACTCAATAACAAATAACTGAAGATAAATGAAATTTTTACCAATTGTATACTTACCTAGGATTTAAAAATTTAATACAAGATTCCTCATAAGGTTTTCTTTTTATTACATAAAAAAAAATTTACCCTGAATTCACATTCATTTTTTATGAGCTTTAAGTTTAAATTTTTTACGACTTTTATCTAATGCGTGTAATAACGTTTTTTTATTGAACGATTTTCTTATATAGTTGTAATTCAAAAACTAATAACATTAAATACATGATATTTTCACAAAATGTTTATTTTAACATTTCGTTTATAAAATGACAACATTTTCACAAAATGTTTATTTTAACATTTCGTTTATAAAATGACAACATTTTCAAAATTATTTCACTCTTTTTAAGCTATTTATAAATAATAAAGATTTTTTTAAATTTTTACTCTAAATATGTCAATAAAAACATGTTTACTAAGTTAAAAAAGTTGATAATTGAATACAAAGTTAATTGTAAATTGAAATTATATTTATAAAAGTACCATTTTTTATAAGCATTTGAATTTCAAATTTTTAGAAAATTCATCATAATCATGAAAATTTTCAAATTATTATGTGATTAAAAATGTGTTAGTTGTGTAATTTTTATAGCTAACGAATGAAAATGTAAAACGAGATTTTACATGAGTAGTTAAGTTTATACTGTAGCCAACAAATTTAAAAAAATGTATATTAATACATTTTTTTTTTGTAATAGATATTTTAGTTTCAAATTTGGACGAAATTATACATTTTAAAGAGAATAACGATTTTAGTTATTTTGCCGTAATTTTTATACATTCAATAACATTATCAAATTCAATGTTCTCGCCAAAAATTAACTGAGCTAGTACCTATATACTGTATAAAATCAATTAATCTAATAGCGATAATATCATAAAATATACTTAGTAATATAATAGACTGACAGACTGCAACCTTCACTCAGAATCTAAAAGTTTGAAAAGTATTCTTAACAAAAAAATCAATTTAAGAAAATTAAAATATTTATTCCCAATAAAATCATAATAATTTGTTTATTTTACTAATTTAGAGACTTAAAATATGTATCTTAAATTTTTAACATAGATCTACTTGATTTTTTTGTGCTAAGTATAGGTACTTAGGGGCTAGGGCACCTAGCTATAATTGTTAAACATAAACATTGCGATATAATAAAATCAATTATTTTAAGTTTTTAATCAATTTATAATATCTATAAAGTGGCAACTAAAAATTACTGAATATTGTAATTAAAGACGAACATTAATAATAGTAGATAAGTACCTTCTTAGTTCGCACTTCATTTTTACACCAAATATCAACTATCAAGCCACCATACTATATGTCTGTACATAAATGTTATTATGAACATATTATATCCATTATTATACCTACCAATATCAATTGGATATGAATGTATGATCATATTTCAATACACGTTATGTCGTTGTCATGTATGCAGGATTATATTATTTATATACACATTTAATTAAGTTTATAAAATCAATTAGGTAGTATTGGCAATACTCGTAACAGGTAGGTACCAATTTAATGTAAAATGTCTAAATTATACTTACCTACCTTACTTTAGTTACAAATGTCACTGTTTTCTGTTTGGTATCTTAGTAGTCGAAGGTTAGTTTTAATGTTTTATTATTAGTTATGAACTATGATAATTTAAAACAGGGATCTCTAAACCACTTAACCACTGCCCACAAAAAAATCATCACAGATCACTCAAAGTTCAGTAAATAATTTAAAAATATGTGTAATATCAACATTTTTTATTGCATACACGTGCCAATTAGCACCTGTATCACAATTATAGAACTAAGTAATTTAAGTATATTATAACTTAAATGAACTATTTTTAAAAATATTTATAAATATACATACATCTATAAAATTAAAAATTACACGTGTTTATACACTTTTGGCCCACTAAGAAATTTTGATATTCGATATTTTATATTTTATAAAAGTTTGGAGAAAAATTATCTAAAGTAAAAAAAAAACGTTGTTATTTAAGCGGGCTAGACACAAGAGAGTAGCAATATTTTTAAGGGGTAATAATCAGTAGATTAATGTGACATGCACATTTGGGTTGTGCAACGTGTGAGTAATAAATGCAAATTAGTGTGTTTAATTAGGTAATTTTTTATAACTCCGACACGACACAAGTGTCAATAAGTCGTAGAAAATGAAAGATATTTTTGTTTGCATATCTATAAAAACTGCTAAAAGCAATAGTAAATTAAACATACTTCTTGAAGTCTAACTGTAATTTTGAAAAAAATGGTTGAATTAATAAGCTAAACATATTTATACACTAATACTTTATGTTCTTTAGGAATCACTTTTTTGATTTAAAATCAGGTGTGACCAAAATAAATACAAATGTAATGCAATTATTTTATGGGATTTTAGAAAAAAATATGTTGATTATCAGGTCGTTTAAAATTAAAAATTTACTAGGTATCTAAGAATCCTGGATATAAATTAAAATCGAACATTCCGAAGTATGTGTAATTGACCAGTTTACCACCATGGTAAATACGTGTGCTGCGATCCCCTTATAATTACTATTTGAACCACCTATTTGAGAAACGACTTACCTAAGTAGCAAAATATCACAAATTGAGATATTGAGTGGAATGTGTTATTGAATGATGGACGGATCATGTGTGAACGTTTCCAAAAAAAAATATTTAATTTTACCATTGTAAATAATCAGTTTAAAAGAGAAATGACCATGTATTACTGGTAGCGTAAAAACAGTTTTTTCTTGTTTTCTCCGAATTACCTTTTATTGACTTATGTCGTATCTCAAATAGGTGGTTCAATTATCGCGAAACATTCCTTACAGATTCCGGTTAATTGATGTTGTATGTGTGTACAATAAGGTGGTCAATCAATATAAACGATATAAAATTGAAAAATACTTGAAATGCTTTCATTTTAAAATGTTTTCTGTGTAAATAATACCTACCACCTATTCACAATTGAGTATACTATACTGTATAGGGTAGTTCAATAAGAATCGTATTTACAGAAATATTGAGTGTTTCTTTTAAGAATATAGCGTACATTTTGTTATTGACTATTGTTATACACCAAGTTCCAATGTTTAAGCTCGTAAACACGTGTGTAAATAGGTACTTATTTTAATTACCAATCGATACATACAGAAAAATATGAACAATAAACTAAAAAATGTAATAATTACACTAAAATTACCTAATAAATGTATAAAGTATTCACATAAACATAGGCGTAAACTGGGGGTGCCGTAAACTAAAAATGTAAGGGGGCTAATGCTTTCCATGGTACTTTGTAAATTAATTAGAAAAATATTACCGAAAATTCATTTTAAAGTAGAATTTTATCAAGAAAAGTATAATATTTTATTTGTATTTTTAAAATACTTAATTAGTTAATTGGCTCATTTGACAAAATATTCTGTACTTATAAAAATGTTCTATCTATTCCAATGAGTTCTGCTTTGAGTGAACTTTTGCATCTCAAAACATTTGGCCCCTAACCATTGGCCAAGAAGTTTACTCGACTATTATTACATTTTGAAAAAACTTCTAAAATTAATTTTGATTCATTAATTGATCGGCTTAATCCAGACTTAACAGAAATAAGACAAATACTTCAATCATATAGACATTTAAATTTAAATTTAAATATTATTAGAATGTCGAAAGGTTATATTTGATATAACTTTTCAATACTGTTAATTATGTAATCATTAATAATATTTAACTGTTTAATATTAAATTTATTTTGGTATATATAGTTATTATATTATTACATTATAAAGGTATATTTAATGTTATGGATAGAGTAAAAAATCATCAAATATGCAGTTAAATATTCCCTAAAAAAACAATAACCACTCATATTACACTATAAATTTACAATTTTTTCTTTAAATATTTTATTTATATAATATTGTTATTTATTTAGTTACTTGAACTTGAAACATTAGTTAAATATGAGTTAACAATAAAATTACACTAAAAATTTAATATTTTATTTTAGGTAAGTACTTTATTCTATTTTCTATGTATTTATCTGTATATAAAAAAAAAAACAATAATACAGTCAATACTGATCTCATTCTTCATCAAAATGTAATGTAATTGTTGACCTTAACTTACGAAAAAATACTTACCTATTTTGCTTGATTTTTGATAAATGATCAAAAAAGAACTAAAAACTTAAAAAATGAATATAAAATCAAAAATATGCCCTTAAGTCCAAAAATGTAAAAATATGCAAAAAAAAAGCACTAAAAACTTTGAATATGTATTATCACATTAATATGCCATCATTTCATCAAGCTTTTTCCATCATGTCATTTAATTATACTTTCTACAGTAAAGATTTAGCTTAGATAATATTATTATGCTATACTTTCCACAGATAAGGTATAATATCTAGTATTTAACTATTTAAGTATACAGTATATCGACATCAAATAAAGTTCACCCCCCTCTCAATAAAAAATTTCCAAGTTACGCACATACACATATAGAACAAGAAAATAAATTTGAATAAATACGCAGTAGATTTCAAAAAAATTAATTTGATAATTTTGTGATAAGAAATTATCTAGATTTTATTTTAAAAAAACAGAATTTTTTTTAATTATTTTAATTTAAATTATATAAATTCTAAATTTGTTTTTTTGAGATAACATTGGCCAGAGAAAAAAATACACTCCTGTTCTTATCAGTGATTGAACAAATTAAACATAATTACCTATATATTATTTTATTTTATTTTGTAAAAATATTACCTAGTGGCCTAGCTTACAACAATTACAGTCAAAATGATGAATTTAATTGTATTATTTTAATTCTGTTATATACAGCCTATCTGTGTATAATAAAATTAATAATTTTCAAAATTAATTCAGGTGAATGTAAATAATAGGCCACTTTATTCTGTAATGCTGTATTTTAGATTTAAGTCTGCGTACACCGCACTCCTAGACCTATGATTTTAATACTTATTAGTTCTTACTTATGTAGTAGTGTATAATAATGTGTATATAATAAGTAGTGAATGACTAGGACTGGGATTTTGATGCAAAGGCATATTTTTTTCTGATGTTTTGAAACGTTGATCCGTAAGTATAAAATGTGTTTTGGGTGATACAGATTATTTTAAAGTATTTTTATTTTGCATTTTTTTGCATTTTTTGACAAAATGAATTCTTAAATGCATTTTTAGGACATTTTTTTTATGTTTTTAGTGCATTTTCTTGGTTTTTAGAGCATTTTTCATAATTTCTTCATAAAATGAACGAAAATTGTTGCGATTCACAAAAAACTTTCGGTAAACTGCTGACGGTACGAATAATAAATTATATATAGTATCATCAATTTTTAAAATTATTATTTTAGAATGAATGATTAAGAAAACAGAAGCATAAAAAAACTAAAGAAGTAACAACATACAATAAACAAAAAAAAAAAATACATTACTGTAGTATAATTTAAATTGTTTTTCTAATTTTTAACCTATAATAAATATAATTTAAATGCATTTTTTTAGTGCATTTTTCGAAATTTTTTAGGGCATTAAAATCCCAGCCCTAGTAATGACTAATGAGTTAGAATTAAGTTGACCTTTTAAAAAAAATATTCTTATTCTCATATTCTAATAGTCGCATAGAGTATAATATAATATATTATACTTTAATTTTCGATAAAATAATTAATATACCTTTGGTATATAAAAAATTGAAAACTTCCATCATTTTTGGGAAAGTTTAAAATATCATTTTTATTTTTTAAATAATTGTTTTTCTCTAATATACTCTGCTCAACTGAGATTTTTTTCGGTTCAGATATTACGTTGGTACATATATATATTATATAATGTGTAGGTACATTTTTATTTTTCAGATAGGTACTTGCATATTTTTATATAAGTACCTATGTAATATGAATCATTAATATTTTAACCGAATGGCCAAAAAAATTTATACAGTAACTGAGAATATTAACACTAGTCATCTTCCAAGGAAAAATTCAAAATATTATTCTAAAAATCCGAAAACATCGTCTGATGATGGCACTGTTGGTCAAGTATAAGTGTATGACTGGCAATAGTAATAATAATACTATGTTAATATATACTACTGTTGCTGGTAGGTTATTAATATTATTTGCATATTATCATATTTGTTTATGATATTATATTTTAAGAGTTTCAAGTACCCTCAAATAATATTTTTAAGTTACCAACCTTTAGTGGACCTTCATAGAAAAATTGAGTTTAAAATTGTTTTGTAACAAAATATTAGTTCTTTTGCGTATATTTAGGTGTGCCTTTTTAGATTATGGTTATAAAAATATATAATATAATACAGTGAAACCTCTGAATAGCGGACACTCTCGGTCGCCGAAATTTTGTCCGCTATTTAGAGGAAAACATTTTTTTCAATAAATAAATTCAATAATTTTATTTTATATTATTTTTACATTAATTAAATACCCGACAAAAATAAAAACTACCTAACATTTCTGAAAAAAATCTGTTACTTTAGTTTGTTTACTAATTGCAGGCGTAATTATTTCGTGTGTTAAGGCATTTTTTAATTGGACTGTGTTTAAGTACAATGAACTATTCTGTATCTCGATAGAAGAAATATATTTACGTATGCATTTTACTGCTTGCAATGCTAAAGCGTTCGTATATTGGCATCATAAACACAACTAAACGCACATAGGACAATGCATTAGTTACAATATTTCATTGACACGATAAAGTGACTGAACGGAAAAGATAAGATTTTCATATACAGTTTAATAATGTATACATAAAATAACTTAATAATTGAGGTTTTTATTCAGGTAATCCAAAATAATTCTTAATTTAAGATAAAAATTATTAATATCAGTGTCATAAAAGTGTCCGTTATTTAGAGTGTCCTGTATTTAGAAGTTTTCTTATACATAAACAGTGAAAATGTCCCAGTCCCCGAAAAAACGTCCGCTATTTGGAGGTGTCCGCTATTTAGAGGTGTTCGTTAAAGGAGGTTTCACTGTATATTATATTTATTTTCAAATTTATAATCTTCATCGTTAATAATTGCCAATATTTAATTCAGTAAAGATTTTTACGTAGTAACCATAGGATTATAATATCAATATAATATGTATCATGATTATAACTATTATAATTTATGACATACAAAAGCCATGATCTATGCCTACGTATTATACCTACAATTTTATAATAGTTCGGTATAACAGTCTATATTAAGATAGATAATAATTAAACACTTTAGGTACAACAACAAATATATAAATATCTAGTACCCGATGTCTTAATAAAATATTTCGGTACCTAAGTAACTACCCATACAATATACAAGTTAAAAATAGATTCTGTATAACTGTAGTAATTACTATTAAATAGTTCCTACATGGGCTACAAGTATTTTATCATTTTTTTGACTCGATTATGTTTATTTTAATCAATAATTAGTACTTATAAATTATAGTTAATAATTACTTACATTTCCCATTATGTAGGTTGGTACTTAAATGGGTTTATATTATGTTCGCCTCTCTACACCAAATAATTTAAACACACAAAACTAAAATACATATTATAACTACCTATATAAGGTTCTGACACAATAGTTATACTACAGTTACGTAGGTACCTGCTTATAGCTCGATTTAAATTCTGAAATAAATAGTACAAATCATAAGTTATAAAATATTAAGAATATACTTAACAGTAGTTACTAGTAAGTATAGTACTTATTTACTTATTACCCACAGTCATTTGTTTTTATAATGGTATTTATATTTTTTTCCGTGATATAACTTTAACTATCTACTAAGGTCTAAGGTTATTAGCAGTTAATGTACCTGTAATATTTTTATTCGAATTCAAAGTATAAATTTAGTAACCTTTATTCTTGAGTTTATTTGATAGCGAATGATACTACTACAGTAGGTAGTAGGTATTGATTAAAAATTAATTATGCATGTACCTACTAACAATTAACAAACTATTAAGTCATTCGTACCTAAGTACTAAGTAGATAAGTATAGTACAATATACATACTACTATGGTAAATGGTAATGTAATAATATACTCATACGTATGATATACCCTCGTAGATATATTACATAGGTACATCCCAATAAAATGTTTAAAAATAAGTCTAAATAATGTTACGTATTTCAGTAATTGTACTTAGTAGAAATGCAAAATAATAAAAATATATTAAATTAAATCTCCCTGACTTTGTCTCCAGTACAGGCAATATATTCAGATATAATAGTAAATTGAATAATTGATACAACTAACATTATATTATTCTGTTAAAATTTCCAGAAGAAAATTCGTTATTTATGTTTGAATATTAAATTTTGTCGAAATTGCAAGAATTTAAAACATAAAAATGATTTTAAAATCAATAAGTAAATTTCTAGATACCTAATCTCAAAATTTTAAATGTTGACTACTTTGAGCACAATCCTATGCGCTGTTGTTTATAAAATTATGCATATAATTTTTAGTTGTTACTTTTATATAATCTACAATTATTTCAAGTCTTGAAAACTTATACAGTTCTTTCATTTCCTCATATTATGAACACTGGCAATGGTGGCGTAGCCCCCCACGGCTTTGCTTCATAAGAAAAATCGAAGCCCCCCCCAAAATTTTCAATGGATATCCGCCAATGAATGTTTAATAATTAATCGTGTTAAAATAAAAACTACTTGATATTATGCTATTCAGAACCCTATACAGGTATATTCTATTATAATTGCTTTATATTTTAGTTAAGCAGCTCTAAAGATTGATTGGATGTTGTGCCTTATAATTCTTTTAAATGTTTAAAATATGATTTCTATTATTAAGGTTAATAAGGAATGAGCGATAATTAAAAAAAATCAATTTCGTTTTATCGATATTTTATATTTATAGGAAAAATTGAAGGTGCTTATCAATAGCTTCGAAAAGTTAAATTATTTTGAAAATGTTAAAATAAATATTAGGTGAGAATTCCACATACCTAAGGAGTAAGGATATTCGTTTTTCAATGAATTACTACAAAATAAGTAAATGTTCCATGAGAAACCGTTGGTTTACTAGTAAATATCCAATGTCAAAATCTGAACATAAATAATATGATCATAAAAAATTAATTTGACTTTCGGGTACACATTTTTCTTTTGTTAAAGGTAGAAAAAACTATGAAAAAATCTTGTTTTAAATTTTTAAATCTTTGATATAAAAAGTAAATATATTTTTAAGTTCTAATTTCAAAATAAATTGAGAATGTTCGTGATTTTGATGAATTTTGTATTAATTCTAACTAAACTTTAAACGCTTATAAATTGTATTGAGAAAAATGTATTAACAATATTTTTTAAATGGTAGATAAATGAAAAACATATGAGGAATTTTGTATTTAATTTTCAAAGAATTTGACCTTGCATAACATTTTTTTTTAACAATTTTAAAAAGTCAAATGTTTCTCAAAGTGCGTAACAATATATAAACACAAACACGTACATAATATTATTTAAATTTCATGTATCGCGCACTGTAAGGTATATTCGTTTTTGAGTTACACCTATTACAGCAAAAAACTTGGTTAAATACAGATACTTAGAGAGGTAATTGGCAGTACTAAGTTGGTACCCGGGTATTATAGCCGTATAGAATATAGATATCAAAAACTATTGTGTCGAATTGTTGACTAATACGCACGGGCCCGTTAAACGAAAATAATAAGCAATAAGCTAATAACAAATAACATTATAGTCGTCAACGTCTGCATGTGGTGTGTTAAAAACCAAGCCCCTCTCCTGAGTTCAAAATTCGAATTCCGGCAGAAGGACGACAATACAACAATAAAGACTATACGAGAGAGATGCGCGATTGTTACCCCTCCACAGTTCCACCTCCAAGTATACGTCATTATTAACCGAAGACAAAGGAATTATTCCGCTGTTGGAGGCGAAGCGCTTCGGGCGGCCGGTGGCGCAAGAACATGTGAATTCCACAGGTGGGGCAGTGTTCGTTACGCAGACGCGTCTACTCACTGCAACAACAACAACACCGTTGTCACTTCCTGCCGCCGAGACGACGCTCGCTATACTCATCGGTCATTCGTCGGCGCCCGTTGGTCAGACGGTATCCATGTTTTTTTTATTCCTTTAGTTCGGTATACGATTATCACGTTTATTTTTCTCATTCGGCCGGCGATCGATTAACGCCGTCGGGTCTAGTATTTTATTCCGTCCATTTCGTCTTCCCGCGCCCGTAGAATTAAACGCCTTTTATCGTGATGAAGAATGTCTACAGCGTCCTCGTTGTGCTGTGCATCAACCTCGGTGAGTATCACTTACAACACATCTCGATAATGATAATGGCGGCAACAGATCGACGAAATGTCCGAATGCTGATTTCATTGTTGACCGATTCGGGTCTGAGGGTCTCACCACGGACTACAGTCCGGGCGTGAACACGTTTTTCTGTCGTCGAATCAGGGAGTGGCCCTCCTGTCGTTAAATTGTCTGAGAACGGTACGACCTATCGACTCGATTATACGAGAGTACAAGACAGTCGGCAATGATATCTTGCGTTACAATATCTATTGGGTGTAATTATATCTTAAAGGTTTTATTTTACCCAGACTTTGTTGGTACCTCTGGTGTAACGCATCGCTTCTCCATTAAAATCATTGTCTGGTGGTCCACCGATGACAAAACTGTAATTGTAAATTTATTAACAGTCATGTACTCAAATGCCTTTATTTAATTTTGGTAGTCTAGAGCTGTTCAAAATCTACTTTGCAGGTAGAGAAAACTTGATGATTGCAATCCTTGAATGAAGTTATTAATTATTTAGTAATACAAATGTTAAATAATATTGGATTATATCTAATAATGTCAAAATTGTTCAAACAATTTTCAGTATAAAAATGTATGAATGTGCATACCTGTTATAGGAATATATCAAGATTAGTCAAAAAGTCATAAAATTATTTTACTATAAAAAATTAATAATGTTCAGCAATGCACTTTTTGTATATCTCTTAAAAAGTTTAAAAAATGTATCTCGTCTGTTAATAGACCTTACATTGTCTGTACATAATATAGATAATCGACTTCGTAGGTCACATACTAAACCTGGTAATACAGGTATGTCACATACTTAACGCAATTTTTGCTCGGTAGGTCACATACTTAATAATACATAATTGTTATACATTTTTTAAATATTTTTTTTGAAAAATATTCACATATGTTTTACCTTAAACGGTAACTATGAAATCTATCTTAGAACAGTCTGTGTATTAGAGCAATTATTACTATACTTATGATAATATTAATATTATGAAAAAATTATCATTTTTTTTCATTAAGTTCCTATGTTAAATATTAAGGATTCAAATAGATATTTTTTTCAAAGGTAGAGCTATAGAACATGAGGTGGGCTATATGTTTATTTGGTTTAAGAATTCAAACATTTTTGATAAAAAATATAGCTACTACTAATGTTTTAATTATTGATGACTAAATACTTAAAATTATTTTAACATAATTTCTATATTTATAAATGTAATAAAACTAAATAATATTCTTATTACACATAAATCATGTAACAATGATTATAATAATAATAATGAGAATACCCGATAATAGATGTTATTTTCATTGTATAGGTATATAAAATTCTTCATTTTTAAAGTAATCTCTGGGATAGACATTATGTTTTCTAAATGAAATAATATTAAATAATACTGAAGCAGCAGATGTTCTCCAAGCTGATATAGTAGAACACTGTCCAATTATTTCATCAAATCCGTTTATGAAATATTTGACAACAACTAATAATACTTTTAATTGTACACATTTTCCCATTCTTCATACTTAATTCTACATTCAAGTAAATTAAAATGTATGCTTTTAAAAATATCATTAGTTTTTTTCAAGAATCTACTGAACCATACTTTTTATTGATGACTTTTACTTAAAATTTGACGATTGAAATGAAGTACCTAATGATGGTAGGTAATAAATAATTTTAAAGGTGAGACTGCAGCAGGCTTTTATAGATTAGTTGTTAAACTTAAAAAAAAAACATTGCACCACCTAAGATTACTATTTGTCAACACGGTTAAAGAAGTTATGAGTAATTATAGATTGATCTCGATGATCTATATATTTTTATAACTTAGAATAATAGTTCAAGGCTAGTTAGTTTTGTTACCTATGTGTTGACTTATAGAGTAAACCAGTAAAATATATCTATTGTATAATATATCATACAGAGTTAAATTCAAAATAAAATAAATTATTTTGTAATCAAAATTTAATAGCATACCTTGTAAGATTTAAAATAAGTAAAAATCAGTTTATATTTCTTTATGATTAACTTGTATGATTTTCATTGGTAATCAAAAGAGTAATGATTTAAATGTTTGTGTTATTTTATATTTTATATTTTTTTTCTACTGGTATATATTTATTATTTATTAATTGTTAATATTTTTGAACTTTGTTAAGTTAAATTAATAGGAATGATTGCTAAAAGTATTAAGTGAATTTTTAACTTAATTAAGTTAAGAATTAAAACTTCAATTAGAAACTAACTATTAACATATTGACTTAAGTGAAGTTAATTTTTTTTATGAATAATCAATAGGTGGTTTAAAATATTTAATTGAATTGAATATACCACTACACTATTAATACAGGCAGTTTAAAGTTATTAACCTACACTACACAACAATTGAAAAATATTTCATAAGTCCAGTTAGCCATTGTTGGCAATTGGCTATTTTATATTTTTAAATATTATAACAATTGAAAATATATTTGAGCATAACCCAAATGGTTAAATATTTTAACAGTAACTATTAAAAACAAATATTCTTTTATAGGTATCATCATGATAATCATCTATTGTTTCTGTAATTTTATTTATTTATTTTCATAAGCATGCGTTATTATTTTTTATTATTCCTAAATTCCATGGTATCAAAAATGTATTATTTTTGTTTCTGGGTAATGAAAATTGAAAATTAAATGTAAAAGATTTTCATTATCATTTTATGTGTAACTTTTTCTTATATTTACTAATTATTTACTTAACTCAGATTTATTTAAAAATAACTCGTTATTTATAAAATGAATATTAAAATAACCAATCAGTTAAAAGTTAAGTTTATAAATATTATTCAAATTTAAATGAGTAAATTCAACATGGTAATAAGAACTTTTATTTTTTATTAGTTAACACAAAACTTGATATATATTATTGCGAATAAAAAAGTTGTTAACATTGTGTTAGTATTAATTAATTTTGTATTTAAAGATTTACACTAATTTTTAATGTTATCAAAATTTGAATGAGTATGTATTTTATTATGTTTAGTTAAATAATAGATTATTATGAATTACCTACATAATATATTGTTGGTTATTGTCTTTATTTTTTCTTCCCCTCACCTAGAATAACTTCTAAACATTTTTTTTTGCTTTACTGACTATTGACTAATAGAATAATAAACTTTAAAATATTAATATGTTGTTATAACTTACTCTTTAAAGTTAAGTAGTAGTTTTAATAGATAGTGGTTTATTTTATAAATATTTTAGGAAAACCTTAACTTTAATTATTTTTATTTTTTATTATTTATTATTTATAGAAACGTGTTAAAATTAAGACTTGAATTCTAAAGATTTATAGAGGTTTTTCATTTTATATGTTTTTAAACTTGATATAATTATAAATTATGATAAACTTAGAATTATTTAAGTGTAACAGTTTTTGCATTAAAAATGTAAGATATGTGGGTATACATTAAATTAATTAATAGCAATAAAAATATTTCTGTTTTAAATAATAATAAACAATATAATTTTACCCTAAGTTAATGAGTATGAATTAACCAATGACAATCAATTTGTAATTAGGTTAAATTTTACTATATAAAGAATATGAAGAGTCAGAAAAAGGGTTCTGGTATGGTGGTCATGTGACTCGATCACTATAGATCACTATTATATTTATCTATATTATAATAGTTATGAATTTTTCTGGCTTAATCCATGAATCCATTAATTCATCATATTTTTAGTTTATACTTATTACTTATATTATAAATAACATTATGATGTAACACAGTAAAATTATTAATATTTAATTTTAATTTTAGCATTTTCTCAGAGGACACCCACAATATCTCATATAACACAAAAACCTATAAAAGATATTGGTGGCACAGCGGAGATGACATGTTCAGTTTTATATGCTATGGATTTCCCTGTTTTATGGGTTAAGGTTGATAAAGAAAAAATAACTGAACCTGTTATGCTTTCATCTGGAAGTACACTTATTATAAAAGATTCAAGATTTTCATTAAGACAAGACATTGACAGCACTAGTTACACTCTACAGGTATTTAAATATTTATTTAAATACATTTTTACCATAAATTGAATGTACTATACTTGTCTTATATCTTCTTGTTAGTCAATAATCTAAGCATTATGCATCTGCTTTTTATTTTATTTTCAAAAAATTTAAATTTTCAGATTAAGGATATTCAAGAAACAGATGCTGGTTACTATCGCTGTCAAGTGTTGCTTGGGTTGAACAACAAAATATCTGCTGATGTAGAATTAGAAGTGCGCAGACCTCCTATTATTTCTGACAACTCAACTAGATCATTGGTTGTAAATGAGGGTCAACCAGTAAAACTTGAATGTTATGCTGGTGGATTTCCTAGTCCTAGAGTTTCCTGGAGACGTGAAAATAATGCTATTTTACCCACAGGGGGATCAATTTATAGGTACTAACAGTAACAAAATAAGTATATCTATAAAAAAATTGAATATTCATGTAAATTAAGCATACATTTAATCTTCTAGAGGTAATATTTTGAAAATTCCGGCTATAACTAAAGAAGATCGCGGAACTTATTATTGTGTAGCTGAAAATGGTGTTGGAAAAGGTGCCAGGCGTAATATTGCCATAGAGGTAGAATTTGCACCAGTTATAACTGTTCCTAAACCTCGTTTGGGACAAGCTCTACAGTATGACATGGATCTCGAATGTCATGTTGAGGCTTATCCTCCACCAGCCATTATTTGGATAAATAATGGAATACAACTATCCAACAATCAACATTATAGGTATACTTAGTTGTTGAGTTTTTGAAAATGTTTAAATTGTGATGAAAATATTTAATGTAGTTTTCTTTTTCATTTAGAATCTCCCATTTTGCTACTGCAGATGAATTTACTGACACTACAATACGTATTATCACAATTGAAAAACGTCAATATGGTGATTATATTTGCAAAGCATCAAATGTATTGGGAACTGCTGAAGTAACAGTTAATCTTTATGGTAAATATTAGTTCCATTAACATAATATTCATAATACAGTTTTCAACTTGCTTAACTTGAATTGTGTTGAAAAAAATATTTGGTATAAATTAAATAATGCATTAGCATAAACAAATTGCCTTGTCTTAATTGACGGAATATATCGATTTTGAAAAAATGTATTTCTTCTTGTTGCCCCCCCCCCCCCAATTGTCTCTATATTGTAAATGTACAACATTTTACTCGTGTTATTTTTAAATTAGGATGAATTGACCTTTTATAACATTTAAAGGTAAGATGATCATCCAGGGCCATCTATAATGTATATCGGTATTTTAATTACATACGCAACAAGTTATGGTTATTTAAAAAAAAAATTTTTTTGTGAATTTTAAAACATTTATAACTTGCTTAAAATTCAAATATCAATAAAAGTTTCTGTGATGCCCAAATAATAACTGTACCTTTAAATTTTAAAATAGTTAATTCACTCTAATTTTAAAAACAACAGTGTAAAATGTATTATTGCATGCATATGTTCAATTTAATATGTTGTACGTGTGTCAGACCAGAGTCAATACATGCATGGCGTCCTCTTATTGGTTTTACTAATATTATTTTACATATACATTAAAGTATTTAATAGAAACAATTTCTAATTGCAGTATACAAATCTAGTATGTTGTAATATTTATTATAAAATAATTAAGTTTTCTTCTAAATTCTATACTCCATTTACATTAAGAAGGAACCTCGGGGGTCCATTTGTGTGCAGGCTTGTGTAATGTGTATGGCTTAACTACACGGCAGGTGACAAACGAGTGTTGCCTGACCACCGTCGATGAAAACTGGTCGCCACCAATGTTTCTTTTTAAAACATGAATAGTGTATAGTTTTAACGCAATTTAACTTTTATTATTTGTTCACTTTACAGAAACAATAATTCCAGTATGCCCGCCAGCCTGTGGCCAACCATCATCACACTTAAGAAGCTCCAGCATCAAAACTGCTAGTGTGAATGTTTCATTCTTGATTGCTATATACCTATTCTTTGTTCACCTTTATTTTTAAATTAGCCTTCCGTCCAAGAACAATTCATGGATATAATAGTGTAGCCAAAGGAATTAAAAACCTTTACCTACAATGTCCATAGTATAACATTTGTTTACAACCTCCTCCCCTTTGACTTATCCAAGACTACGCCAGGGGTATAAAAGCATCACAACTGCCTTTATTTTATACTTGATTGCTGCATACATATTACATATCTAGATTTATAAATAATTATTCCATCCAAGAACAAATTATTAATGTGTTAACACCAATATTATTGCTTTGTTATTGTCACATGCCTATATTTTGTTCACTTTTATTTTAAGACTAATTATCGGTCCGTCCATTTAAAAAAAAATATATACTTGATTTTATAAGTTAACTATTATTTAATGTAATTTTATAGTTTTTATAAATACAATTATATTTATATTTTATTATGACTAAAAGTTTTTTACTTTAATAATGTGTTTGGAATTATTATGACCTATTTGGAAAACGCAACAATATTTTCAAGTACTCTTTCCAATCATAAACTGGGTATTAGCTGATCTACAACTAACAGTTGTACAAACCAACTGAATGGTTGTAGACATATGTGTGTACATTATATTTTTCTAAAAAAATCTAATTTTATCATGAGTATCCATCATTTTAATGATTCTCTTGAAAATTATTGATCAGGTACCATTTATTTCTGAAACAATAAAATAGATAAAGATGTATTAAATACATAAATTTTAATATGCATTCACATAAACACAAAATGTTCAATGCACAAGTATAAATTAGTTTTATCCAATAGATTTACTCATATGTTTTCAAAGGAAATTATAGAAATATGCAACAAATATTGGCAAAATAATTCTAATCTAATATAATATATTTTAAATCTTTTATCACCTTATTAAATAAATTAATATATAGGACGACCTGAAAATGTAATAACTTGTTCAAATTTATATTTTAAAAATAACTTATTGACAAAGGTGCCACACATATTATAATGTAACATTTTTGATTACATTTTTTTTTATATTGGTAATTAAAAGCTTGAAAAACCAATTTGTTTATCTGGTTTTTAAAAACCTGATTGTAAAAACATTTCTGTGTCAATTAGTTTATTTTTTGTTTTAAAATGTGAAATATTTGAAATGACTTAAATACTTCTGTAAATGAAATAAAAAAAAAAAACTTTAAAATAATATTTAGAATAAAAGTTATTTCATTTGTCAGATATTTCTGTAACACTGCATATTATTTACTTATATAAATTATGTTTATAAAAGTTTAAAATAATTGCGCTGGACCAGAGAATCCTATGATGAATGACAAATAATTTTTTGTCCTTATGGAATATACCTATTTAAAAGGAGTAACAAATTTGAATAATATTGAAACAGACTAAAATAAAATTTAACATAATCTAAACAAATAAAAAAGGTTTATGAACTATTGCACTACTAAACAAACAAATTTAATATTTTACAGCAAAAAAACTAAAAATTGAATATCCTTGTTGATAAAATGTTAAATAAAACTAGTTTCCAAGACATTGAATTCGATTTTTCAAGATTTAGTAATGTTACTAGTGTATTACATACAGATGATTAATAACAAATATAATGATATCCACTATTTCATAATTTTCTTCAATTATAGTTTAATGAGTATTTTTTTTAAATTTCATTCATGTAAAAACTTTAATTTTATTATTATATGAGGTATACCTGTATAACATAATTTTCTGATATTGTATTTAGTATATTTTAGAATTTAGTTATCATCTTTATTGGTTTCTTTCTAATTGTCAGGTTTAATTGTACATATTTATTTAATACATATTGTTCTACTTCTTTCTATTATTAAAAAAAAATATATATATAAATTAAACTTGAAACATTACCATAAACAAGTTTTTCTATATATTTTTTAATGTCAATATTCTTATTAAAGAATGTTCTAAATGGTCATATTCGTTTTAATATATTAAAACTATTTACTTTAGATATTTAACAAATAGGTAAATAAGATTGTTAAAGCTTGATGCAATGATAACGATAAACGTTAATCAAAAAATATTATTTTTTGATTAACACCTATTAGATCAAACTCAAAACAATATACCAAACACGAAAATAATTCATAAAAATTTAAATATTAATACATTTTAAACAAAACTAATAAATAGTCAAGTCTGTTGATTAAGAAAATAAAAACATAACAAAGTCAAACAAATTTAAAGATAGGAAATTATTTAGATTATAAAAATAAAAAACTACTTACTGATTGATTGTTGTCTGTTGAACTGGCATGGAAGTGTTGAGTACTGTTATTTATGTTGCATGTGAGTGTGTTTAAAACTGGTAGGGAGTATTGTAGCATTAATTACTACAATCATTATTTTGTGGCGCCCCCAATTTAACATTGGCCGATTGGCGCCTAGGCTGTAGCCTACTCAGTCTATTGGTTAATCAGGCCCTGGTAGTATAGGTTGTCGAGTTCTTGGAGCTACTGTACATTCTGTATAAATTGTAGGATAGTACATTGTTGTAATGAATTGGCTTTCGGGGCTTTCGCCACATTTTACATGGCGTATCCATAGCCTACCTATAGTAGCAATTTATTAAAATGTACGTATTATTTTTCTGTTATTATCCGGAGTATATCGGATTGGAGTTAGTATGTGGAGGTTGATATTATGAAGCAGCAACTGTAAGACGTTCTCCTCAGTCTCCAGTTCTCTTTAATAGGTTCAGACCGTAGTGGATAAGAATGATTGTAACAATAAAATGTAATATTAAGGTATTAAAATGTACCTAGTCGTGTAACATAGGTAAATTACTTAATTTGTATTTATTTAAGTAATTACCTACTAACTACTTATGCCTATTTATTAGTATGTATGAATTAATCATCCTTGTTTTACATAATAAGAACAAGACTAATTTTGATGTATTCAGATACGATAAAATTACAAAAAAATAAGATCGCTTTTAAAAAACTAGGTACTAGGTATGGAGAGGGTGACTGGTGACTGCCTGGCATTCTTGAAATGAGTTGGTATCTCGGACGACGTTGTCGATAAACAACGACCACAACGTGACAACGGCTATTTTGTACAGAGTTACACTAATCGTGTTTTTGCCGACGTTTCTAAACAGCCGTGCTACGGTATGTCATCGTCGGGACCGGAAACGGACGGCCCCCGTGACCTCGGTCAATCGTCAACGAAGAAAGCTCTCAAAAAAGGGGGGCATGCTCTGAGAAAGATGCGAGTGTCCATACTGAGATCAATCAAGTCCTTGGTCCTTGACCGAGTGCCAGCTCGCAGCCGAAAGTCCATAGAGACGCGTTACGCAAAACTTTTGCCCCGCGTGGCCCTAACTTTGGCAGCTGTGCAAGGGGAAGAGGAGGCGCCCACAGCGGTGCAAATGGGAGACTCCGATGATTCCAGTAGTACACTGCTGCCTCCTCCCCAAATTATGGTTGCGGCAGTGCTGTTGACCGATATTTACCATCTGGAGCAACAATTGAAACAAGTGGACGAAGAACGTGATCGTTTGACGACGGCTGGCAATGAAGAAATGTCTGGTTGTCAATTTATATAAAAAACTAATTTTCAAAGTTAAATTATGTAAAATGATTTATATGAATAGAAACTCAATACAAAATTCTTCAAAAGTTTTTTTACCTTAAACAAAAATAAAAGATTACTTTCACATTACTGTTTTATGAGCATAATATTTTGGAGTTAAAATTTATTTGATTTTGATTGATTTTCACCCTTAAATTAACGATATCTCACCGAAATTTTTTGTTATTTTAGAGTAATTTAAAAACGAATGTTATTATTTTCTATTCCTACATGATCATTTTTTCAAAATATTTAAATTCTTTTAGGAAATGTATAGACATTTTTCAATTTTAATTATATTTTTTTAGATTCTGAGCGGAGCGATGAATGTATTGATTTTACAATGATTTGTTGTTTTTATACTTGTTTATTATTTTTTTTTTTGTGCAGTTTTCTTATTTCGTTGTTATTCAAAAACAAATTATTGTAGACACTTGAAATTAAAACCAAATGTTTATTTCATCAATTCATATACTTGATATAATTTTCAAAATATTTTGAATCGTTTTAAGCTGTTGACGGGAACTTCATTTTTTTCCATAAATGTCAATAACATTTTATTGGTTTTGTCAAAAAGCATGCAAATTTAATACAAGACTCTTGATAACTTGTTACGATAGCAGTTGAAAAATATTAAAAATACATAGGCAAAATTTTTTTTTATAAGTATTTAAAGTTCAAAATTTGACAATATTTATCAAAATGAAAATTTAAAATGATTTTGTAGTTAAAAATGTATGACATTTTAAATTTTTATAAGAGATTGGAAATTTTAAACAAGGTTCCACTTAAGCAGTTTTTTCCATAACTAAGAAATCTAAAAAATGTATGAATACAATTATTTTTTTCAGATATTTTAAGTTCAAATTTGTACAAAATTGCATATTAACACAAAGCATAACGTTTATTATTTTGTTGTACCTAATTCAGTACCCAAAACAGTCCAATTTTACATAGGTATATTTAATATTTTTCTTGCATCATCACTGATAATTTAAGAAAAATATTAATTCAACCTTCCGGGTACCATATTAATTATTAGTAAGAACATTATAAAATATCTTAGACTGACAAACAGTCTCCTCTTTTCAGAATTTTTCGTATATAGGATCGGACTGCCGACAAAAGGCCCAGTCTGCGATCTCATTAAAGTGCCCAAACTAAGGTTAGATTAAAAACTGTTTGCTCCGCTCTCGACTTTTCCATTTTTGTATTTAAAGAAGGTTACAATTAGGTAAAATCAGGTAACAATTAAATGAAATGAAAAAAACAGATATTGTATAATATTGCTATAGGTATAAGTATACCTATAAAGTATACCTATACTATAAAATTATTATTTATAACAATTTGTTTGACTTTAACAAATATGAAACAATACATACATAGGTAATATGATATTAAACATTGAAATGTAAATAATTAAAAAACTTAAATTAATTACTATTCAATACTACAACAATTTTGAAAGTTCATTAGAACTCTTTCCAATAGATTCTATTATACTTTCTTTGTCAATTTCAACATTTTTCTCAATATTCATCAGTTATGATGCTTCCATTGTTTTTAAGGAAATAGTTTATTTTTGAATTCGAACAAAACAGTCCAAGTTATCTTTTGTTAGTGTCCAAAATCATAATAATGGTAACACTAAACATGAAATTGAAAACATTAATACAGAAGTGTCCAAGAATGCTTCCATAGAAATTATTAAATCTATAGAACTTAGGCTTAGAAATAATTCAAATATTAATATAGTACAAGAAAATGTTGAGGCTATTACATTATCTGTAATTTCATCCAAAGAAATGAATAGTAATTATGATGTGGCAGCATAGATATTACACAAGAACATATTAATAAAATCCCAGATAGTTCGAAAAATAATTTTGATTTTAATATTAATACAACTGATAATGTAGCAAATGTAGAAAATAACAATACTAGTAGCACTGGATATTTCATTCCACCAATAAATATCCCAACTAATGTAAAAGTTTCTTTTGTCAACAATCATCCAATACAGCCTACGTGTCCTGAAATATGTTTTGATGTTTCAAAGGTATATTATAGGTATCTAGAATATAAACATAACAAAGAAGTTGTTCGACGTAAGTGGTTAAGTTACAATGTTATTAATAATAAAATATATTGTTCAATATGTATGGCTTTTTCTACCAACCGTTCATTAAACTGGATCACTGGAATATTTGTTAATGTAAAACATATCTATAAAAGTGTTGAAGTACATGAAATAAGCAATAGTCACAAATTAGCAGTTAATGCATTTATAACCATAAGTTCTTTAAAATCATTAGATTTGTACTTCAACGACCAGAGAAAAAAAGATATAGAAACTAGAAGACAA
This sequence comes from Myzus persicae, assembly GCF_001856785.1. NCBI lineage: Eukaryota > Metazoa > Arthropoda > Insecta > Hemiptera > Aphididae > Myzus > Myzus persicae. Next base: position 29,755 of record NW_019100501.1, read on the forward strand.
ATTCTAGAAAGAATAATTACCATTATATTAGTTCTTGCAAAGCAAGATTTACCTTTTAGGGGTCATCGAAATGAAAACTGTTATTCTATGCAGAATGATTTTTCACAAAAAGGGAATTCTTTAGAAATCGTTAAATTAGTGGCAAAGTTTGACCCTGTGTTAAAAAATCATATTGATAAAATTTCAAAAAAAAGTTTAAAAATGAAATTTTCTACAGACTCTAAAAATATTAAAGGACCAAGAGGAAGGGGTTCTTTCAACACATACTTATCAAAAAATACTTTCAATAAGATAATAATTATTATTGGAAATTTGACGAAGAAAAACATTGCTCAAGAAGTTATTGTTGCTAAAATATTTTAATTAGAAATTGATTCCACACAAGATGTAGCTATCATGGATCAACTTTCTTTATGTATTCGGTATGTTCTTAAAGGAACGTTTTTTAAAAATGATTTAAGTAAAATCTTCAACTGGAATAGACCAATATCTGTTGGTAAAAGAAAACTTGGATAGTCTATCTATAGATTTAAAAAATTTAGTCAGTGAATCATTTGATGGTGCCTCTAATATGAGTGGACAGTACTCTGGGTTGCAAGCTCAGTTAAAAAAAAGACTCACCAAGTTCAATCTTTACTCATTGTCATGTATTAAATTTAATCATAGGTGATGCTACAAATTGTTGTACCTCATCTCAAAATTTATTTGTACATTGTGTTAGTGGACGTATTGGTGGTTAGCACGAAGCTGAACCACCTTGTCAGGATTTATTATTTAGTAAAATAAAAAGAAATATTTTAATGTTGAGCGATACGGTATATTTTAAACAGCGAGTTTTACATAGACATCGACACTAGCAAAAAAAGTTAAACAACCAAAAAGAAACGAACAACGGCTGGATGCACGAAGTGGTACCTAGCCGTTGAGGGTACTCGAAAAGAACTAATTAATTGCACTGATGCCCTAGTCGCCCTGACTGGACATCAGCGTTACCAACATAAGCTAACATTCTGCCGTCCTGCCGCAAGGGCTGTCCACAGACCTTAACAAAATATGAATAGATTTAAATAAATAAAAAAAAAAAAACAATTTAAAATGTAGAACATAAACATTACATAATAGCAATATCAAAACATACTTTGCTGTACTAACTCATATGACATATGTATATATATAAAAAAAAAAACAAAGGAACATTTTGCACAAATAATATTCACAATAGCATAAAACATATTATACTGTGCTTAAAAAATTTGAAACATAGTCAGAAAAACGAAAAATAACATTTTCCACAAATAATATTAATAATATCATGGGATATTGTGAACTTTGCAAAAAAAACATTTGACACATAGTCGTATATATGTATAATAATAATAAAAAAAAATTTAAATAGTCTTACTGACTAATACTATTTACATCATTACTGCGCTACTTGAGAACATAGTCCTTGAGGTAGCTGGCTGTCTTCCTTACACGTTGGCCCCTCACATCACCTAGGTCCTCTGTTGTTGGTGGCGCTGGTTCAGGTGAATTATTAATGATGTTGTTGAGGGTCGCTTTCTCTTGAACGTTGGTTGGTTGTTTTAACGTGGGAGTCCCCTCAAAGCTGTCCACATCATCTTCCTGGTCAAGCACCTTCCATGACTTAAGTTGAGAAATGTGTGCTGTGGTAGCATAGGTGGATTGTCCCTCTGGTGCAACTTCGACTACTCTATAGGTATCTCCGTTCAGCTTTTGTATTACTTGTAGTGGATTATCCCTGTACTTAGACTGTAGTTTAGAGGGTTGGCCTAATGCTGGTGCTCTCTGCATTACTACTATTTCGCCCAGGTCAAGATTAACACCGGGTATATGTTTACGGTTATAAGCATTGAACATTGCGCGTTGTCCTTCAAGTATATTACTACTGACTTCATTTTGCACTTCCGTTGGCTCCTTCCACTCATTATTGTTTTGGGATAGTGAGCCCAGCACTCCCTGGTGAAAACGTGGTTGATAACCATGTAGGGCTGAAAATGGTGTCTTCTTTGTGGTTTTATTCTCTGCTGAGTTTAGCATGCGTTCAACCTCATTGACTTTGGAGTCTCAACATCGTTGATCGCCTAATGGCATACTTAACAGCGTCACTATTGTTCGATTTGCTCGTTCCACCTGCCCGTTTGCCTGTGGGTGCCTTGTGGAATTGACTATATGTTCTATGTTATGAGTAGTACAGAACTGTTCAAATGACCGAGATTTAAAACAAGATCCACGATCTGAAATTATCCAGTCTGGTATACCTCTCGTTTCAATGAATTTTGTCATGATGCGCACCAGTGACTTTGCATCAGTGGTTTTACAAGGGTATAAGTGTACGTACTTTGTTAGATTGTCAACTATAACAGACAGATACCGATTTTGCTGCTAGGGAGTCTCAAAGGGTCCGAGATGATCCACATTGATGACTTGAAACGGTCTTTTTCCAGGTGGTATTGATTGGGTGTAGCAGGCCCTGTGTGTTAGGCATTCCAAACACATATTTATGTGTTGTCGTACGTAGCGGCGCAGTCGTGAGAACCAGAAATCTTTACTTATTTTTGCCACCGTCCTGTCTAATGCAAAATGCCCTCCATAGTCATGTGCAGCTATGACGATTCCCTTGCGCATTGTTTTAGGAACCACTAATAGTAGTCGTCCCTCATACCTACGATGTAACAGGCCATTAATTACTTTATAATGTTCTATATCACCTGATACCCGTTTTGTTTTTGGTCCTATTTGCTCGGGCTGTTGTATCAGCTCTCTGGTTGCTGGGTCGCCCTGCTGCATAAATCTGACTTTATCAAATACTGACATGGCGACAAAGACACAAGTATGTTGAGCGAGTCCAGCATCAACTGCTTCGGTGGTTAGGTCATCATCGGTGGTAACGACTAAGACATGACTGGACATCAGCGTTACCAACATAAGCTAACAATTGTCAAAAAACTGCAGTCTTTATTTCACGTTCCTATAAAAGGTCAAATTTGTGTAAAACTATCTAATAAAAAAAAAATTGGACATGAAAAACTTATAAAATTGAAAAAAATAGGGGAAACAAAATGGAACAGTAAAGATGGAGCTTTTAAAGCAATATTTCATTCTGTATATGAAGAAAATGATAAGAGGGAATTTGTTTACTAGAAGTACTACACTCAATAGGTAATGTCAATATTGCTGATGGAGAAACGGCAGCTGAAGCTAGAAATATGTTGGATAAATGGACACAATTGGATACTATGCTTACTTCTTTTTTATACCTTCATATGTTTAGTAAGGCTACTTTTGTTTCTAAGTATTTACAAACCAAATGTTTAGATTATTTAGCTGCTTGGAATCACATTGTAACTTTTCAAAAAGAAATCAAAATTATTTCAAATGACTTCGACATAATTTATGAACAAGCCAAAAAATTTAGTCAATTTATGGAACAGAGAACTAAAATACTTCCAAATGTTTTTATCGAAACCAAATTACCTGAACAACGAAAACGCAAGATAAAAAAAATGTCAGGAGAACTGTTCGATGATGAAGTAGTTATTAATGACCCTATAAAGCTGTACAGAGTACAAGTTTTTCGTATAACAATTGACAAATTATCAATGGCTATTGAGGATCGATTTTTTAAAAATCAGAATATTTTTCAAGCATTGTCATTTTTTGATCCAAATAGATTTATAGATATAAAAAACAAAATATTGACTTTTGATGGCGAAAATGAAATAATTTTTAAAAATGTTTGTAACACCAATGGACTACAACCCAATATTGTCCAAGAAGAATTAATTAACTTTTCATCTTCTTATGAGTCTATAGCAAAGCCATTGGAAGGAGAATATGCATGTGAATCAGAACTGTCAGAAATTTCTGATGAAAATATTGATACACATTTAAATGTGGAGCTGAATCACCACCAAAAAAGTTAAATACAAATTCAATTTGTAAAAAATGCATACCATGTGTTATGAAATTGCTATACAAGTAAGATTTTCATACACCTGCATTTAGCAATTTATACTTGGTATACAATTATATTTTAACACTTTCATGCACCCAAGTGCATTGTGAACGGTCCTTTTCGAAATTAAAAATTATTAAAACAAGACTTAGGTCGTCATTGAGTCAAGAACTATTAGAGCCACTTCTATTAATCAGATTGAAAGTGACAAAATTCCTGATATACAAGAAATAATAACCTGTTATGCAAATTCCTCTTTAGAATTACAAAAATTACTCTTGTACTAATTTTATTTATGATTTATAGTTCATCTATATTTTATTCATTTTATTTTAACTAGTTGATAATGATATTAAACATTTACTTATAATTACTTACAGACTTATTTGATCATTTATTAATTATTATTTATTAAAATTTATTAAAACATTGAATATTCTGTATTATTTATTTGAATATTAAATATTATATAATAATGCGGTGGTAGACACTAAAAAGTTGTTGAGCACACACAATTAATATGAATAATAGTAACCAGGTCCTTATATATTATAATATGAAGTATCCGGTATGTAGACTAGTAGACTTCATACAACAGGCAAGAGCTATACCTAATTAAAATGATACAAATACCTATTAATATTATAGTATATGCATCAACAGCAATGTTGAATAGGTAACATTATAGGTATTATGTGTATTATATTATATTAATTAATAATGAACACATTTTTATATTTTTTTTGTGAATTCTATTTTTGCCACCGATCTTTTGGAATTTTTTAACTAAATGTTATTAGTTTTATTTGATTTTAGCTGTAAATAATCTACAAATTATACGGTATAAGGTGTAAAGTTTCAAAATGATAACAAATACTTAACATTGTTTAGCATGTCCTCTTATTTAATATAAAACAGAACTTATACTTATTAAGAATCAATTACACACATATTTAACAAATAATATTTATTAATGAAATTACAATAATTTGCTTAAAAGATTACTTTTAGTACCCAGTTCATTTATTATAATATCATTATCTATTTCCGTTAGAATTGATTTTTCTATAGACATCAACATAAATGCTTCTAGATTATCGTTTGTCATTGCATTTCTCAATCTATTTTTTAAATATTTAAGGGTGGAAAAAGATCTTTCACAAAAAACTTGAGTTACTGGCAAAGTCAACAGATATTTATATGCTAAAGTTAATAAACTATATGCACTAGAAAATAAGTTGTATTTAACTAACAATCTATAACAAAAAATCGAACAACTTTTGCATGTCAAGTTACAAGGTGTCAACAAGTTTTCATCATTTTCTTCATCCTCATCTTGATCCTCACCAATCGTTTCATTCAATGTAATTTTATCATATTCTTCTTCCAATGAATTTTTCAAATATTTCCATGAATTACTGAAATTCCATAATTCTTCGGAGAGTCTATTTCTTATGTCTGGTACACTGTTTTCATTATTGTCATTAAAGGGTATAAAGGGTTTTAACTTAGTGGCTAATGTAAGAAATGCACTTTCAGGTATATCTTTAAGATTATTAAAAGGAAAATTTTTAGGACATAAAAGTGAAAGATCAAAATATAAGCTATTATTTTTTAAAAACCTAGTATTCATGCTGTTAACTACAGTGTCCAATACTATATTAAATACTTCTATGGTGAACTTTTTTTCGGGAGTTGTAATAAGGTCTTCTTCATTTTCGTAGTTAAAAGTTTTCTTTTTTTTGGCCATTCTTTTTTCCTTAAATGTTGATTGACTCTGATCGACATTTAATTTATAACTAATAGCCATAGTTTCAATTTTGTTGTTTGTATTAGTTATAAATGTATTACAAGTTTCTTTGACATTTTCCACACCACGTTGAATTCTTTTAAGATTTTCTAAAGCACTTGTAACCATTTGCTGACATTTTAGAAGATCCAATTTATTTGATTGTAAGTGTCTTGATCATTCGCTCGTGGGCAGTCATCGTGTACGCATGTATCAATTACGCTCCTCGTTATTTAATTTATACTCTTGTGCAAATTCATCGACTTTTCAAATTTTTTTTTTTTTATCATTCAAAATAGAGAAAATCACGGATTCAAACTTTTCGAAGAACGTTCAAACTTCGGGGGTCTAACGACCCCCCCCAGGTAATATTCACTTATTATAATTACCGATATTCACCGCAAGTAATACAAGCGACATCATGTCATGTTGCATAACAATAAGTCGCCGCCGACATCACCGGCCGCCGTGGTAAATAAAACAGATAAGCGCACACCGATAACACCAATTAAAATAGTTAATCGCAACACCGTCCTAAAAACAGCTAATACAAACTACCTCCAATGCGATAACGCTAACGATGGAAATAATGATGACACCGACTGGATAACAGTCGAACCCAAATCACCTGTTGTATATAAAAAACAAAAATTCTCAACTAGCTTATCTCCAAAACAAAAGCAATCAGCCGCAATTCATCATAAACCACTAAATAAGTACACCGTATTAAAACCTCCTGATGACGATACGAATAACATGGATACTGATCAACCAAATATTAATTTATCCGATACTAAAACCCATACACCTCCTCCCATATTTATTAAATCAAGTTTAAATTATAATGGTTTTTGTAACGCGATAAAAACCGTAATTGGCTCTAATGATTTTACATGCAAAAATAATTTAAATGAATTAAGGCTTCAAACATTCACTACTGATGAGTATAGAAATGTAATACACTTATTAAAAGAAAAAAACGTTGATTTCCACACATATCAACTTCAACAAGAAAAACCTTTCCGTGTGGTTATCCGAAATTTGCATCACACTACTGATATAAATTTTATAAAAGATGAACTTGAACTACATGGTGTTTTGTTCCCTTTTCGGTTATGTCCGTTGTGGGTTTGTAGGTTCGTCTTCGATGTGGAAACAACTATATTATTTTTAGATTGATTCCCAGAGGATCTTATTAGGTAATAAATAAATAGTCTTTGATTCACTTAACTAAATACTTTTATTGAATACGAATTCACATAAGTCCCGTGTATAATATAAAATACGACTGCCGGCGACGCTGATTTGGTATTTCGTTATTGCGTCGACGGACATTGCCAAAAAGTGCTTATTGTGTTTATTGTGCTAATTACTCAGAAATTATAAACAGGGGTTCGTAACATGGTTACACAGCAGTTCAAGTAGTAAATGTTCTCCAATGGCAAACAAAAAAGCCACTTCCTCTTTTCTTTGTCGATTTGAAACCTGACCAACACAACTTCGAAATTTTCAAGCTATCTTCTATCTGTTTCACAAAAATTAGAGTAGAAGAACCCCGTCCTCGTCAGCATCTAATCCAATGCCAACGTTGCCAAAATTTTGGCCATACGAAAACATATTGTAATCACCAACCACGCTGTGTTAAATGCAGTGAACCTCATTTGACTGTAAATTGTCAATAATCAATTGATCAACCACCCAAATGTGTTCTCTGTGAAGGACAGCACCCGGCCAGTTACCGAGGATGTCCCTTTTATCAAGACATACAATCCAAACGAAAATCCTCTTTTACAACAAAATCGAAAACTAATGGAAATAATACGATTTTAGAAACTAATGTACAAGAACCCACTGGTAACACTTCTAAATACGAAAGCCAAAATAAACCAAACAATACACGAAAAACCTATTCCAAAGCCGCTCAAAATCTAAATACTAATAACCAGCCCCAACATAACAATAACGATTCCTTAAATTTAACGAATCAACTAAGCTCATTTATAAGCGAGCTTAAATATATTATTAACCCACTAATCACACTACTTACTACAGTAATAAACAAAGTTCTACTTAAAAATGATTAACGTACAAAAAACCGCTTCTAAAATAACAATACTACTATGGAACGCTAATGGTGTGTCCCAACATAAAAACGAAGTACAAAATTTACTCTATGAAAAAAAATTCACATAGCCCTTATTACTGAAACTCATTTCACCCAAAACTCAAACTTTAACATACCTGGCTACTCATTATACAAAACTGACCATCCTGATGGTTCTGCTCATGCAGGTTTGGTTATTGCTCCGCTATACTTATTTCTTCTGATATAAAACACCATGAACTACTAGGCTTTCAAGAACCTCATATATAGGCAACAATTATTTCTATACAAATAAAAAATGTACCAATTAAAATCGCCTCTATCTACTGTACAACCATTTACAAAATTGACTTCGATGACTTTAATAGATTTTTTCAACTGTTAGGTCATTCTTTCATAGCCGGTGGTGACTTCAACTCAAAACACTCTCTTTGGGGAAGCAGAGCTTCTAACCAAAGAGGTTCTGCCCTCCATAGATCCTTAATCAAAAATCATCTATCATTCATTTCCCCACCGAACCCTACATATTGGCCAACACATGCTAATAGGTTGCCCGAAACACTTGATTTCTTTATTTCCAAAATCCCCAATCACATAAATACCTCAATTGAAAATATCTGTGATCTATCAAGCGATCATTCTCCAATACGTTTATCAATAACTGGTGACGTATTATTAACCTCTAGACCTTCCTTAATTAATGGACCAATCGACTGGGACAAATTCAAATTTAATCTGGATCAAAATATTAATCTAAAAGTAGCACTTAAGACTCATTCTGACATAGACAATGCTGCCGAAGGTATCGTTCGAACAATCCAACAATCAGCCATTAAAGCTACATCACCTATTAACCCACACACCTTAAATTCTTCCAAAAGCCTACCTGCTAACATACAACAGCCAATAATTAACAAACGTCATGCTCGTGCCAAATGCAAAGAACAAAGTTGCCTAGTACTAATGTAAACACTGATTATAGTAATGATAAGTACCATTACCGTGATTATTCAATCGTGTTATAGTCTAAAGTCTTGTCTGTCTGCGTCGTTTATAGCGTGCTGTTGTTGACTTAAGACTATTTTTCATTTAAGTAACGCTGTTTTTGAATTTGTTTGTTATTTATTTCATTATTTCACTTATATTGTGTGGCGGTGTATGCTATCATCATGGTTAAACTATGCATGGTGAAATATTGCAATAATGCTAGTTTGACAATAAAGACCGGTCGAATGCTCTAGTATGTTCGAGCGCCGCGCCGCGCGTCTTCGATAACGTTCTGGAAGGTTCGCACGACCGCCGCCGCCTCTAAAAGCTTCGACAGTAGTGATGGGATTTTTCGTTACTTTTAGTGAATCGTTCTTTTCGTTCCAGGTTCACAAAAGGAACGATTCCAAATGACTCGTTCCATCGTTCCTTTCAGTACTTTTATTATTATAGTATTATTACCTATGTTATACCTAGTACGTACTGAGTACCGAATACCGATGTCAAACCAAATAACTACAACAAACACAACCTGTTTTTCACCCACTTGTGTCGCGTATAATTATACTCGACAAATCATAATCTAAAAGTAACAATTTTATACGTGTTTTTAAAATACACGTGTACACGAAGTTCGCGTACTTAATATTAATTAATATTATGACAATAAAATCATTAATTTCAGATCTTTAAATAGATTATATTTTTAACATATAAAATATAACTTACAAACTTCTAAAAATGTATAAACTTTTATTTATGACATAATGTTACATAAAATTATACGTGAATTAAAAATACACATGAAAAAAATGATAAGCAAATTATTTTAATGGTTATAATAATAAACGCAGCATATTATAATATAATATATTATATTGTATTATATATTCAATATTGTTTATACTTTATATATTGAAGTAATGAAGTATCCGACACTAAAATATGTAAAAAAATAAAAATAAAAAACAATATGTGTAAAATAATAATAATAATAATAATAATCATTTTTTATTTTATTTGAATTTTAGATTTACTTATCCTTGTGTAAATATTATAATAAACTGTATTAAATTAACCATAAGCCAAGTCATTTTATAAAATAAATGTAAATTAATTATACAAAATAAGTAATATAATAAATGTATTATATTATTTCATAGATTATACATACCTTTTTTTTTAGAAATAATTAAATTTAAATATTAAATATTACTATTTAAGAACAATAAAGATTCTGCATTTTTCATCGACAATCTATTTCGTCGATCTGATATAGTGTACCCAGCTTTAGAAAATATGCGTTCGCACGGTACTGAAGTTGAAGGAACACATAACCTTAACAACGCTAATTGGTACAAATTTGGATAAACCATTTTCATCTGTTTCCACCACATTAATGGATCCGATTTCCTATATAACAAGGGCTCATTTAAATATTTGTTAATTTCAATAATAGCTTTAGATTTTGGAGAGCTGATTATAGTAGTTGCAGAGGCCTGTGGAAAATCGATTATTATTTTAAAACAAATAAAGCTATGTACTTACTTAAATAATATATAATAAAAAATTAACCTGTAAGTCGAAGTCTTTCCAAATATCTAATTGTTCTTTTTCATTTGAATTTGCTTGAACGGCATTTACTTCGTTTTCCGACAAATTATGTTTTTCCATTTGAATAATTGTTGTAACACTTTGAATAATTTTCTGGTATGCACGTTCATAAGATGTTGTATTATTGAAGCCTTTTTTTTTGAACCTAGGATCTAATATTATTGCTTCTGTCAATAATCGTTGTTCTCCAATCCCGTCAAATCGTTTTTCTGCATTTTTTTCCATGGTTAAAAGCATAGAGTGTATGACAGATGGTAAATTGGCTTCTTTTATTTTTTTTTTTTATATGCGATAATAAAACATTGCATAGTATAATAACTTTGAAAATCGATACTCCTTTTTCAGAACTAAGCTCAACTGTCATTTCTTTAAATGGCTTAAAAATACTGCAATAATGTTCCATTATATCAAAATCATCGGATGATAAATTTTCAACTTTACCAATAAGTGCTATTGTAGATATTAAAGGATCTTTAATATCTATACACCTTTGGAACATATCGTACGTACTGTTCCAACGGGTAGCAACATCCTGAATTAATTTAAGTAAAGGTAGACCCATTTGTGTTTGTTTTAATTTAATGTATGATTTTGTTGATCGTTTAAAAAATTCTACAATACTTTTAACTTTTTTGTGAACAATTTGTATGTCTGATAACCCACTTTATGCAATTAAATTTATGCTGTGTGCCAAGCATGGCATATGACGCCAATTTGAATTTAAACTTATTGCGCTTGTAATATTAGCCGCATTATCACTAACTGCAATTTTAATTTTTTCAGATATTTCCCACTCATCGAAACATTTATTCATAAATTCAGACAAATTAATTGCAGTATGGGCTTGTTCGAAGTAATAGCATCCTAATAAATATGACTTTAAAACACATTCTATACTATCTATATAATGGACTGTTATAGCGACGAAACTATCGTTGTTCAAAGACGTCCAGCCGTCTGTAGTAAATGCTATATATTTAGCATTACTTAAATTCATTTTTACTTTTTGTTTGGTCTTTTCTAATAATTGTGGTATGATGGACTTGGAGACGGTTTTTCTAGAAGGAATTGCGTAATTTGGATTTAGCATATTAACAAATTTTATAAATTCAACGTTTTCGACAATACTAAATGGTTGAAATTCTTTGGCTATCATGATTCCTAATTGTTCGTCAATTTTTTGCGATTTATTCATAGATAGTGGTCTTGGTATAAATGAGTCCATCACTGTTTGAGATTGGGAGGTTTTAATAGATGTATGAGTTATTTTAGAAGTCAAAAGTGAAGATGTAGACGGTTGGTTTTGTGTTTCAGAAGAATGTTGCTGGACAAAAACTGTATTAGGGTCATCAATATTTTCCTCCAGATCTAGATTATCAGTTTTTTCAGTGCACATTTTTTTCCTAACATCATATTGTATAATGTGTTTTCTTTTTAAATGCCTACTGAGGTTTGCGGTTGAACCACCTTTATAAGAGTACGAAACCGAACAGTATTTGCATTTTGCTGATTCGTTAGTCGCTGTAGTAAAATGATACCAAATATCGCTTGTTTTCCTACTCATAATTAATAATTAATAAAAGTAAAATAAAATAATTACCATATATAATAATTGTCACACGAACTACGACTAGCCGATAAACAAACCACGGAGTAAATGATTCGATTATCTTTATACTAAAATTATTCATTATTATTACAAATATAACCATTATTGATTATAATCAAGCTATTTTTAAATTTTTATAGTCCCATTCCTATAAATAGATAATAAACAGTGGCACGTATTGTACAGCTTGGATAGTCGTATAGTCGCCGTACGACGCATGAATGCGCGAGCCGCGAGGCGCGGTGGAACGTATGAATTAAATTTAATGTAGAATAATAATAATATGTCAGCTTAGTAGTTTGTGGTAGTAAAGTACGAAATAATATTGTTGTAATAGTGGGGAATATACGTTAGGAACGGAATGTGTATACTGCAAAATAAGACTCAATTCGGTACTTCGGTATTCGGTGCAATCGGTACTCGATATGACTGATACAGACAGTGATACGACTTAGGAACAACTTGGTTTTGGACCTATTGCACCTAAAAGGAACGAATAGGTGGAATCGTTCCGATTCGTTCCCCCACTGGACTCGTTCCATTGGAACGATTCGTTCATGAACGACCCACCACTATTCGACAGCCTATATAAGTGCAAGATCCGTACACACTACACACATTCGGTCGTCAGTCAACCTACGCGTTTTGTTTGATCGTCTCTCGTGTAAATTAAATTTGTTAGTTGTAATATAGTTGTAATCCGTAAACAGTAAAAGTGTTTATTTATTTACATTACCTATTACACTTCGCTCCAAAGTGTAAGCTGTTTAGGATACCTTAAGATGAATTACGGTAAGTTTAACCTAACCTAGCACTTTACTAATGCATATCAGTTTTATTTATTATGTATTGTGTATTTAATTATAATTTTAACATTTTAGTAGTAAGAATTGGTTGATAAAATGCAGTCGTCAAGATTTATTGGGAAAATCATTAGAGAACTGTCGGGTATGTTCAGACCATTTTGAGGACATAATGTACTCAAACCCTGATAAAAAAAGTTCTATTACCTACTGCTGTTCCTACTAATTTCTGTAATTACAATTTTACATATTACGTATTTTATACTTTACTGATTATTGTTTATTTTTATAGCATTGATCTTTAAAGAACATACTTGTAGTACTTCATGTGTGAATACTAGTATATCAGATCCATTATTGTTTAATAATTCAGTTGCCATTGCCACTAGTACTCCATCAAAACTAAAGGAGTCAACTTCTAATTCTTTTAAGTTTCTGTCATTATGTTTATATTATTAGGAACTTCATTAGTATTTAGAGATTGTCATTAGCTTAGAGAGTATCAAAGTAAAACAATAATTGTTGGATTTAGTGTGTGCATTCTAAGTTGTAATATTCTGTGGCGTGTATCACTTCTGTAGTTCTGTAAGTGATAGGACAATAAAAAGTATGCAGACATTCATATAAATTAATTGATAGTTGTTATCAATGCCCAGTTGTATTCTAACTTATACGATAGATATATATTGATATAATACTTATATTATTATAGATCAAAACAAAATATTTATATACAATATATATTTTTTTCTTTAGGCTTACAAACTCCAAGTTCATCATATTCTGCTGATTGTTCAATATCCTCATCTACCCAAACAACACAAATTCTCTCATTACATGCACCTAGAAAGAAAAAGTATAGAGCTGAACTTCGAGAAATGAAAATTAAATATGAACAATTAGAACAGAAAATGAATGCGTTGAGTCAAGTAGTGGTTATGAAAAATTCTGAAAATGCAATTGATCTGAATTCGGTTGAATTATTTAACAAAGTAGCTGAAGCACAATTACCTCCTAATCTATGCATGGTTATAAAACAGTATGTACAAATGAATAAGAGAAAACCTCAAGGCATCCGTTATTCAAATCTAATTAAGCAGTTAGCTCTTACTGTATATTTTTTTGGTCCAAGTGTGTATACATTTTTAAAATCGTTATTGCAACTCCCAAGTCTAAGAACATTACGTAGAGTCACAGAAAAGATTAATATAGTGCCTCGATTAAATGATATAATATTCGAAACTATGGAATTGAAGATAAATAATTTAAAAGATGATGCAAGGGATTGTGTTAGACATGTGTGGATGAGTGAGATGTCAATCAAAACACATTTATTTTATAATCTTTCTCAATATTATATTGAGGGATTTAATAATTCCTATGATAGAAAAACATATGAACCGGCAAAACATGTACTCTGTTTTATGTTAAGAAGTATAAATTATGATTGGAAGCAACCTATTGCATATTATTTTATTAGCAATAGTTGTACTGGACTTGATCTTCAAAATATTATATTTGCAGTAATAAGTAGTATTCAAAAGACATCACTTAATATTAGAGTATTAACAAGCGACCAAGGTTCTAATTTTACAAGTTTTACCAAAACAATGAATGTGTCATGTGAACGTCCATTCTTTTTTGTAAATGGCAAAACAATATTTTATATATTTGATGTACCACATCTACTGAAGTCGATAAGGAATAATTTTTACAAGTACGATTTAACTTTTTTAAATGGTACTACGGACAAAAAATATCTTGTTGATTTTTATAAAGCAGACCAAGGCTTGAATCGGCTTGTACCCAAATTATCAGAAACTCACATCAATCCGGGACCATTTCAGAAAATGAAAGTGAAATATGCAAGTCACGTGTTTAGCAACACAGTAGCAGCAACTATGCATTGTTGTGTTCAAGGCTGTTCGTTGCCTTTAATTGCAGAAACAACTATAACTTTTATCGAGCATATGGACAAATTATTTGACTTGTTAATTTCAAAAAAGAAATCTGGAAGTAAAGATTTTAATCGACCATATAAAAACACAGCTAAATAGAGAGAATGTTTACTCCATATGCTTGATGTATTTAAAAACATGAGAGTTCTGAATAGCAAGAAAGTCAATGGAGAAATCGTAATAAATGATGTAACTAAGCGAATGAAGTTTTTGTATGGTTAGGTAACCTGGACAATTAAAATTAGTTCATTATTGCAGCTGTGGGATGACATGCCAACCACACCAAATTTTGTATTTGGTACATACAGTGCTCGAAATGGACCGGAACGCACCGGAACGGCGTTCCGGTTCGTAATATAAGCTTTGCGTCCGTTCCGGTTGGTTAAAATTAAAATTTAAGAGTTCCGTTTCGTAAAAATTCACATTATTCATAATTCAATTATTTAGAGGATTAAAATTATAAAATTTCCTTTCGACAAAATAATATATTAATACAATATACTTAATATAAAGAGAAGTTCAATTTATATAGAGCTTCAAGAGGCTTCACCTGACATCACGTATATAATAGGTAGTTTCTTCGTATTATCGCAATTATTCGCAATAAAAACGTAAACGATTTAATGATCGAAAAGTTCCCACAGCCTACGCCCTACGCTACAATTAAAGCCGTTATCGCAATAAAACGTAAAAATACCTAATTTACTATCGATAACGTATTCTGTCACAAATTGTAACGAACTCTATCGACTATCTGTAATCTGTATACATGTGTAAATTGTGTATACCGACCTAATTATATTTTGATTGTAGTTTGATAATAATTGACAAGTGACAATGTCACAATGTATTTAGTCTGTGTTTTGCTTCGAGCGGTCACTTAGTAGTTAGTATATCAGTATATGTGTGAGGTGCGTTTTAATTTTAAGTACCTAGTATAATTATTATTAATTATGAGTTCGTTTTTATTAAATTGGGTCAACAAACGTTCGAACGATTCCTCAGAAACAGAAAATCCAAGTAAAAAAGTAGCATTAGAACATCCTGAAACGGTCGTCGAAAATATTGAAAGTTCTCACTGTGATGTACATATCCCAACTTGCTGGAATAAAAGTCAGTATGACGGGTTTAAATTATCATATAATTGGTTAATTGTAGAAAATAAAAAGTTAGGTTGTAGTGTATGCAAAAAAATAACGCAGTTAGGATTATTTGGTGAAAAAAATTTACGTATTTCAAAACCTTGGCAAGAGTGTTCAATAGAATCAAATGGACAAACAAAAGATTCCCAAATGTCTAGTTTAAGAAAAAAAATACATGAACATAAAAATTCGGANATTATTTGGTGAAAAAAATTTACGGCTGCATACTAGTTGCGGTCATGACGTTTTTTGAGATAAACGGATATAACAGTTGCGGTCACATTAATTTAGGTAATATCTTAGTTGCGGTCATAGCTTTATTATACTCCAATTCCAGGCGAAATCTATAGTATACGATAAACATATATTTTGATATAATGCACACAGCGTATATATGTGGGAACACCACTACTTATCTGTAAAGTTTATAAATAAAATAGATTAAATTGTATACTCCGATCATAGTTTCGAATATTGCTTTCATTGTGCCTACGTCTTTTGATACGGTAAAACATAAAAATGAATTCAAAAAATATGTTGAGTGAAAAATTAAAACCATTACGGGTCGTTAATAATTATAAATTTCGATTTTATCGTACATTAGCGAATGACGTACAACGGTGGGTATGTTGTAAAAAAACATGTAATGCGGCTATAAAGTACGATGTTAATGGTGCCATTTGTGAACAAAATACAACACATAATCATGAACCAGATGATCTTCAATCAATATTACGACAAAAGGTTAGTAACAGTGTTAAACGTAAGGCAGTCGAGCAGTTTAGTGAGCGCCCTTCTAAAATTATTCATTCTGAGATGTCAAGTACAGCACTAAGTATACTCGACTCAAATGATATTTCTTTGATTAGGAAAAATATACATACTGCACGAATGAATATTTATCCGAAGTTGCCACGTGACTTTCCACAATTGCATGCGACGCTTCCTGACGTAATTAATAAAATACAGACGAAAAATAATGAAAAATGGATTTTTATAAATGATGTCCAGAACAATATAGTGTGTTTTACAACTCAGATAAACCTTGATTTTCTTAAGCAATGTGATTCAATTTTTATGGATGATACTTTTTCAAGTTGTCCTTTTCCTTTTAAGCAACTTTTTGTCATTCATGGATTTAAAAATAGCTCATACATACCATTGTTTTTTTCGTTGTTACCTAGCAAATGCCATAATGCGTACAAGACTGTATTAGATCATCTCAAAAATCATTTATGTGACTATATCCCAAATAGAGTTTTCAGTGACTTCGAACAGGCTATCCACACAGCAATTCAAGATGTGTGGCCCACTACAAATTTGAAAGCATGCCGTTTTCACCTAGGGCAAGCATGGTTTCGCAAAATGCAGTCATTAGGTCTAGCAAAACCATATATGAAACCTGGTGAAATGTCCGAATATTTGAAACTTTTTTTCGGACTTCCGTTTCTACGACCAGATGAAGTTGACGATTGTTTTGTCACAGATATATTATGGCTCTTCTTCCACCTAATAATTCAAAATTGACTGCATTTACAGACTATATTTTAGAAGTGTATGTAAGGGAAGATTCGAGATATCCACCGTCATTATGGGCTGAATGTTCGTCTTCCATAACACGAACAACCAATGCATGCGAAAGTTTTCATTCAAAGCTCAATAGCATGTTTTACCACTCTCACCCTAATATTTTTATATTTATTGACGCTTTAAATGAAATTCAAACAAATGGCTATTTAAAAATGAATTGTACAAAAACCAGTCGTATTAATAAAATTTCAATAGAAAAAGAGCATTTTTTAGCGCAACAAATACAGTATTATGAAGAAGGCGAAATAAATCGACTTGAATATCTAAAGTCGATTTCCTTTAAATTTATACCTACAAAATTTTAAAATTTTAAATTATTATTATCATTATACATATTATATACTATATTTTGACACAAGTTATATAATAATTATTATTTGACAGTATTATACATATTATAATATTATACTTATGCATATTATACTTTGACACAAATTTGGAAAATGTTGATTGATACATTTTATATAAACTATATTATATTATATTAGTAAGCTTGCGGTCATAGCTTTATTATACTCCAATTCCAGGCGGAATTACACGATATACTGTTGATCGATATAATGTTGATTAATACATTTTTATAAATTAAATAAATAAACGAAATATTAATTTCATATTTAATTATTTAGTATATTAACTATATTATATTCTATTATTTAGTATACTTAGTTATTATTATTTGAGTGACCGCAATCAGTATGTAACCTTTTTGATGGGTGACCGCAACTAGTATGTAACCTTTTTGAGGGGTGACCGCAACTAGTACGTAATTTTTGATTATGACCGCAACTAGTACACACCGAAATTTACGTATTTCAAAACCTTGGCAAGAGTGTTCAATAGAATCAAATGGACAAACAAAAGATTCCCAAATGTCTAGTTTAAGAAAAAAAATA
>NW_019100502.1:0-1975 GCF_001856785.1 Myzus persicae
ATTATAATAGAACAATGAAATATATATAACACTAAATTAATAGTGTCCTTTAACTGCTAACTTTGGATTTAAAAAAAATTATAAGTTATAAATTAAAATTGTGTCTTATGAGTAATCACTTATAACGGGAATTTCTAAATTAAACCGTATAATATATGTCTATTTAAAGTACTTAAAAATTGGTTATTATTATAAAATTACCCTACCATCAGGGAGCAGAAAAACGACAACGACAAGTGGCGTTTGTATATTATTTGATCTCACGTATTTTATGCATTTGCACTCAGAAATAAAATATGTGTCTACACGTGGATAGCATATTTTTCATGAAATTAAATTTTTTATTTAAAAAATAAATTTAAGCACCAAAAAAGTATGAAACTAAAATATATTACTTTAAACATCTACGCTTTCGAGCTTCGGCAGAATTCCCGATATTGTGTGTGCACTGCGGAATAAATCAGATATACGACTGAACTTAAGTCTGAAAATATTGAAATTTATTATAAAAAAAAAACTGTACGGATCGCTTCATGTTCATTGTTCATGTCTGCAGCTTTGCTAACTGAAATTTTAGATCGATTGCGTCTTTGAAACTACTTTGACATTCGCCACGGATTGAATTATAATTTATACTACGTCAATATGATAAAACCATAGATTTATAGTATATTACAAAATTGTATATCAAGAAGGTCCGTGCTTGAGATTTGATAATTAAGATAATGAAATGAGGTATGACGATAACCAAAATAATTTATTATTTTAAAATTTAAAATTTAAAATACAAAAATATATAAAGTACCTATTATTTTAATAATTAATTAAGGCGGTGTTTAAATGTTCGAAGCACAAGCATATTTTTTTAAGAGTTATTAAATAAAAATCTTATTGTAAATAAATGTGATAACTACTTTTTAGATTTAACATAAAGGTATTCAGTGCCCAATGCATCACATTTACCGTACATCGACTACACCAACTATAGTTTGTAAAATTTTAAGTTAAATCTTTTCTTTGAATACCGTCGAGCACGAAATTAATAATTAATATTTTATGTATTCATTTTGAATGTATTGGTTAGGTCTTAGGTACCTGTGTATATTTTAAGCTATTCGAGAATATTTAAAATTTAAAATGTCCTCATTTAATTTCCGATGGATATTCAATAATCTGCAGAGCGACTTTCCCTGCTTTATAAAATAATTTGGTGTTTGATGTACGACGTCGTCACATTAATTCGCCGTTTGACCACAAGCAGACAGCATAGTAATATTCATAATATATTACTTAACATTTATATGAACTAAAAATAAAAATTGTTGAATTTTGCGGGACATAAGAACTACCGTGAACTGTACTACTGTAGTAGGACTAGTATGTACAACACTAAATATATCTATATTTAATTGTATAAATATGTAATTATTCTGCGACCTGGACATGCCGTCGTCGTTTGTGCTATAAGCTTATTTTTTTGTGTTGTGCGCTCGGGAACAGAAAATACGCCCCTACTTTATCCGGGTTGCACCTTGTCTTTGATAATTAATTTTAATTTTGAGACTAAAAATTAAAATATGTAAGCCCCAAAGAATAGGTAATCAAACTTACGTATGCATCGACTGTTCGGGTAATATATAGCTGCAAGGCCATAATATCTTGAGTGCAGACACATATCGAGGAACTTCTTTCTTCATCTAAATCCGAACTAAAAAAATCGAGATTTTTTATAAAAATTACTTGAGTAGAATGAAATATGTGAGCAAATGTTTATTGTTGCCTTACACATTTCTCTTTTGTTCAATGAAATTATTAGAATTGTGAATCGTCTCCGATGAGCACGGATTACGTTCGTTGCGTATCCAGTATATTAATCCGTGCCGATGAGTGACGACGATCGGCTTTTGCCATAGATGATAGATATAATATAATATGTTGTTATCAGTTTTCAAGTTTTTGAATTCTTTGGATGACA
>NW_019100502.1:2040-38700 GCF_001856785.1 Myzus persicae
ATACTGTCGCGAGTCCATTTTTTTGTCCGGCATCTCACAATATTGTTTTTAGTCTTAACGGTTAAACTATAACTTAATATAAAACTCTAGAAGTGTCGAGACATGAAAAAAATTCAAAATTAGGCTTTGAAATTTACAGAAGTAATAAAAAATGGATACTTTAATCATAAATATAATATTCTCTCTGAGCTCGGCATTAATATGTTATCAAACAATATTATTTAGCAGTATTTGCTAAAAAATTGTGTGATTATATTAAACTACTACACTATAGCGTAATAAATACTGTAATATATATACAGTCGTGTAGGTATCTAACTAAGGCTCTCGCATAAAGGAAAGTGACGGGGGAAAAAACCTTATGACCAAGGTTCAGGACTTGTAGTATTTGCATACTTTTTTTATTTATTGTAAAATGTAGCAGAGTGCGAAATAAATTCATAATAAATCTAAAATTTGAAAGTGCATATTTTGCATGGTTCATACGTTTTGCCGGAAATCGCTTATTTGTACGTTATTGTGCTTAATTTGCATATTTTGGAAAAATTTTCGAAATTTCAACTTCACAAATTTCACCCCATCTAAAAAAGAAAATAGTAATGCAGCTTACTCGCAGTCTTATGTACCTATTTGCTATATACATTATACAACCCACAACTCCTTATAATTTTCGTGATTGAAAGTGTGCCATCCGCTGTTGAAAAACGGCTGTGTTTCAATTGCGCTACGTCAAAAACTATACCAAGTCCGACAATAATTTTAAAATCATCATTCAGCAATCTCAATGATATGGAGTTTAGTTTGAAAAAAAACAGTGAAGTAAAAAAACTAAATACACAGAACTAAACTGTTTGGGATTTTTAAATGTAACGAGAATTTTAGTAAATCATTTATTTATTGAAACAAATTAAATTACTGAATATCAAGAGTACTCATTGGCTGACTTGCAGTGTAGTCTGACAATTGACAATAACAGGTATTGTATAAAATTATATCAAAATAATATATTATTTAATTATTTGTTTTGAATAATTTTTAGTTATATATTATCCGGAGCAGTTTTTTATGGACATGATCATTATATAGCTTATGTAAGCCGTGTAAATAGATGGGAAGTGCACAGAGATTTGGCAAAAAAAATTAAAAGTACCCCTAGCTCAACAAAAATATAACCACATGTAATTTTATATGTGAAAGAGTAAAAAAAAGACATGTACATTGGTACAAAAGTCAACTACAGCAATAAGAGATGTCTTTTTTTAATTAAACAAAAAGACAAAAAGGTTATATTTTAATATTTTTAAATTTATATTAAGCTTTTGTTACAAGATAAATAAAAGTAATAAGAATCAATAATTAATTAAATCAATTTTATTTTTTTCAATTTTCCTTTAACCAGTAATTCTATTATAGTGACATGACTCCAGGATCCGGCACCAAAATGAGAAAAAGTCGCAAAGGATTGAAACAGTCTGGTAGCGAAAAATGGTTTTGATGTATCGACCTGACGTTTTGTAATAAATGACGAGAACCATGAACTACGATTTCTAAGTTCTAACTTTAATAATTAAAAATGAATAAAGTAAATTTAAAATGAAGAAAATTTGATGTTCTGAAAAACATTATCTATTTATTAGCAAAACAAAATAAAAATTGTTATTAATTAATGTGAGCTCTTATTTGCTGTTCAGTAGTTGTCAAGCATGTCGTTGTAATGGATATGTTATAATTTAATTCAATGATAAATCATTGTATAAGATAAACGAATTTTTTTTTTTAAACACATCATTGTAAAATCAATACATTATTTCGCTATGCTCCGCTCAGAATCTAATATCTAATTATTTAGAATTTGTTATTAACTTACCTCAATGTCACCAATAATTTCTCTTCTGGAGTGATACTTTTTCTGAAATTAGTATCAGGTTTTCGAATTTCATTTAGGCGCTCACCCTTACCTTACACCTTTGAGTCTCCGATGAGTGACGACGATCGGTTTTTGCCATAGAAAATAGACATTAGATCTTATCGGTGTGTATGATCAAATTGATTATAGTAAAAATACTATTAATTTATGCCATACTTAATTTTTTTTTTTATTAGGGGGTCGCGTACCCAATAAAGATTAAATTTATGGGCCGCCATTGCAAAAAGTTTGGGAAACACTGGGTTAGGTTACTGATAAATAGGCGCATTCACAGCACGAATTAAAATATGCTTTAATTAATTAATTCGTGATTTACAGCTACATCGTGTTAATCAAATCACATTGTGATTGGACATTCATATTTTGGTATCATGTAATAACCAAGCTGTAACCGAGTTTACCCAGAAGGGAATATAATCCATTTTATAATACACAATACAAAGATAGTAATTAATTACCATTAAAATAATCATTTTAATAACTAATAGAGATCCAATAATTGTTTAACTAGGTCTTAAGAACTCGACTAGTAAAGACTATTATAGTTTTATTACAATTAATATATAAATGAGTTAATACTAAATAGTTTATACTTAGTAAATACTTTAAATACAGAAGTGTAATAATGATTTTCTTTTAGACGTTTGTTAGCTTTGAATAAAATGAAGGAACATATTGATTTTTCAATAATATTAGCATAATTATATTTTTTGTAAATATTTGTTCAGAAAGAATTGTAGGTGAAAAGCTCCATAAACAATTAATGAGTAACAAGCATATTCAAATTGGGTTAAAAAAAAATATACAGCTAATATTATTTGGTAATAAATAAATGGATAGATTTGGCATTAAATAACTTTATTAATAGTAAATACACATTTTATTATTTTGTAAATATTTTAAATATTATTAGAATATTTTCCTTATAGCTGCAGTTCTGTTCATTTTGATATTTCTATGCCAAATTAAATTAAGCTACATCAACCAATTAAAAATCAATTGAAAAAAGTGATCAAACTATGTTTTGTTTTTCTACACTTCTCCTTTAAGAGTAGCAATTAACTCTCCGCCTTCTTTCAATTCTTTAATTATATCCAAACCTCCAATCAATGATCCTTTAACGTAAACTTGTGGGTATGTTGGCCAATCAGAATAAACTTTTAAACCTTGTCGAACTTCTTCATCAGACAAAATGTCAAAAGTTTCATAATCAATTCTATTTTAAATAATTTTATATTAATAATAAGTAATGACTTAATACTGTTTTTCAAAATTAAACCTATACTAAATATAAATAACACTATATTTTAGTACTTACCCTGTTTGGTTCAATATTTGGATCAATTGATTGCTAAATCCACAGCGAGCAACTTGTTTGTTGCCTTTAATAAATGCCATAACATCTGATTTATGTGTAAGTGATTTGAGCCTAAAACAAAATAAAAATTGTACCCAAATTTTAAAAACATTAATTGAAGATACAGGTAATTGAAATAAATTAACAAGACTGTTTAAACTGTTTAAATATAAAGACATTTATAGATAAAAAAATTAATCCACCGTGGGACGCCTGGCAGATGTGAAACAACAAAATTGATGGTTATTGAAAGAATTTATAGTTAAAGAAAAACATAAAGTTTGTTTTAATAAAATAAATATATTTTTCATATTATTACTATAAATTTTATATTCAGAATATAAATACAAGAGAAATAAATATTTTTAGTACAATTTTTGTTTGAGGAATGTTGTCTTAAGGATTGAATCATTTGTTGCAAGACTTCTAAGTATAGGTTATATTATTATTTTTATATGTAAATGATTGTCATTGGTTACAAATGTTTTATTAATTATTTTACGTAATGCAGTTAGTAGTCGCGGCATACAAGTAGGTCTTATCCCCTCACCCCTGCCAATAGATGTTTCACATCAAAAAATCAAAATAACCTTTGGAAGAATATTTTTTAACTGAAAAAAGAGAAACATGGATGTTTTAGAAAAATTAATAAAGAAGAATAAATTACCTGTCATTGAGGTTAGCTTTACTGTTCTCTAGTTTTAAAAGACCATTTAGCTCACCATTCTCTATCAATTCTTTTACAATATCTAATCCTCCAATTAGTTCACCATTGATATAAAGCTATAAAAACATATACTTAGTAAGATGATATTAAAATATTTAATATACAAAACTTCAATTAATTTACCTGTGGATATGTCGGCCAGTTGGAATATGTTTTTAATTTTTCTCGAACAACTTGATCTTGCAATATATCAAATGTACTGAATTCGGCACCAATTTCCTTAAGTAGATTTACAATTGCTGTACTAAACTTACATTTTGGCTCAGACTTTGATCCTTTCATAAAAAGCATGACAGGAGCAGAATTTACCAATGACTTCAGTCTCAAATTTATGTCTTCCACCTTTTGATCTGTTTTGCCACCTTTAGTTAGCTAAACATGTAAATAAACAATTAATAAAACATTTCTACATTTCAACTGTTATTTATAAGTACCAGTGCTTGAATCTTTTTATTTAGTTGTATTGGATCAGCACCATCTAAAACATCAACTTGAACACCATTACGAAACAGTATAAATTTTGGTACAGCAGACACATTATATTTTAATGATATTTCAGCAAAATCTTCAGCTAAACACTTAGCAATTTTAATGTTCTGAAATAATAAAAAAATATTTTACTGGTTTTATGAATAGAAATATTATGATGATTGTTACCTTGAATTCGTCTTCTAAAACTAGATCAGCAAGAATGTTGTTCATGTGCTGGCATGGCTCTGACCAATCGGCATAAAAATGAACAACAGACAACCCACTTGATCTGAAACCACAAAATACTGTATTAATTTTATACTTTTATTAAATCTTCATAAATAAATCCATAGATCTTTACATAATATTATATAATATATTTCTTATTATTATTTTCTCCCTTGTTTACCTATACCGGGCTACACAAAATGTCTAATAATTTTTACTTAACAATTCATATTATATATTATATTTCATTACATTCACCAAAAGGTGTGTTTATCCACTGATTTGTATAAATAAATAATTTATATATACATACTTTAAGGCATCAAATTCTTTTTCTGAAGTAATAGAAGTCACCATTTTATTGTTGATATAGGTATGTTAGACAGTTTTGGAAGAAGCCACTACCTAGTTGAACAGCTAAACAGTAAACGTAAAAGTTAAATTGTTCTTATTTTTCAACTTTGGGATAATGTGATAGTTGATAATTTATTGAAATTGATTTTCTATAAATTTATTTTACCAATAAAGCGTAAGTAGCAACCACTCGCACAGTACTACAGTAGCACTACTCGAACGTGTTAACACTTCAAAGTTACAATTCACTTGCCAATAAAATGAATTATTAAATATTTGATTCCGGTCCACACGGTTCACAGTTTTATAGATAGTAGATACTAAACATTCGTATATTGATAATAGTATAATATTGCATTATTTTGTGGTATATCGTGATACTAGTTCATGAATAATATTAGCATATTAATACCACGGTCTTAGATTATATATGATTACCTGTTATCACGAACTAAGATTTGTGGCTTATTCACAGAATATTCTGTGGTTTAGATACCTATTTTTATTTTTTTTTGATTTCATTTCTTACCACCGACTCCCCCTGCCAAGCTTTATAATTCATTACTTAATGTTAATTGTTATGATTAGTAATTTTTTGGTTTTTGAAATCTGATTAGACTGCACTTAATACATTTTACTGACCATTCCCACGAAATTAATGATAAAACCACCAAAAAATAAATAAATAATAATTGTTTTGAAGTTTTTGCTTATTAATTGTTTGCTTAGAAATTAAAATGTTTTCTAAATTATATTTGTAAGTACTTTAAATTTCAAAAGTAGGATGAGCATGAGCCTACAGGGGGGAAGGCCTTACCCCATCCACTAAAAGTGTGGCTGGTGAGTTAGTAAGCTGTGAACAAAATCCCCCAGTACCATATTATGATAAAAATAAAGACCCTACAGTGTTAAAATCTGTATTTATTCAATTAATTAAGTAATAACATAAATTTTAAATATTTATTTGATTATTTTTGTCAACCAGCTGTGACTTGTATTGTGTCAAAAAATTTTCTTTTTTTATAAAAATAGTCATTTATAGTAATAGTAATAATAATTATTATACAGTGGAGCGCCGATTATCTGCACTACAAAATTTTTGAGTACAAACTTATTTTTAGTTTAATTTAATTTAGTTTTATCATTCGTTATGTTCATTTTATCGTGTACTGTAAAGTATAATGTTATGTTATGTTATTTTTTATAAATACTAGTATTTATAATCAATGATTATATCAAAGAACAAAATATGTTATTATGTTATATTATGAAATGAGAGATAATTTTATTATCTACTACGGCTCACTCCAATGTTTGTACGTTGTAATCTTAAATTTAGTTGGTTCGTTTGAACCTAAATAATTTTCAATGGTTGTTTCATTATTCGCACCCCCTTCGGTCCCAATTAGTGGGGATAATCGACACTCCACTTTAATTGGATTAGATTTCTTGTTTCTAAAAAATATGAAAACCTTCAACAATTGAAGTCTGAACATAAGGTTCTACATTGTGCATAATTGATGACAAAATAGTAATTACACGGATATTGTAAACATCAAAATCATGTTTTCCTGTTAAAATAATTTGGGATAAAACATTTAAAACATAAAAATATGAACAACCTTTTTTTTTAATACAAGTTCCAAATTTTAACAAAATTAATAGTATATTACAAACTATGATAGTTATATTATTAACTAAATTTAACTAAAACAATAAAGATCATCCTTTGATAAAACATGAGATACAAAATTATAAATATTTTCACTTTAAGTTATGTATTAAAATACGTTTTTTTCTATACATTTGTAAAAAAATAGCCATTATTTATTTTAAGTTAAGCTTTCAGCCTTATACAACAATAAATCTAATATATTTACAAGAATATATGTTTCTAAAATCACATTCATACTTGACTAGGATATTTATTATAACTTCTTAAAAATTGAAAGTATTAATCTTCTATTTTCCATTTGACTGTGTTGTATGTCAACTAGCATGTTCCTCAACTGTTCATGTTTGTACGAATCACTAGCTTCTTTTCTTTTCATATAACTAATGAACCATTCAGGTGGTTGATCTGACTTGCTGCCATCATGTGTAAGTGATAGAGAACGAGCACTTTCATTTTCAATAATGCTACTCATCACACTTTGTATCCCATAGAAATACGGCCAATGGGTCTTGGGCCTTTTACTGATACCAGCCACTCTGCGGTTATATGCTCTTACTAAACTATTCCACTTATTCTCTAAATCTTGTTCAGTTAGTAAAACCATGCCGATACGACGAAATTTCTTTAAAACTACAGTCCATATTGAATTTGGTTTACGGATCCATCTTTTCACTTCATTTTCTGCATCAGAGCGTAAATGTATTAACTTGCGAGTTAATTCTGGATGCCACTTGACTCCGGCTTTAGTCTCTACAACACTTTCATCGCTGGCATCAGAATCATCATCGTTATCCACTCTGAAATCATTAAAATAATTATTGAAACAATTTAAATATTTTAAATATTTTAGTATTTCAACTTACTTAACATCAACTTTGTAATTGTTTAATATTTCTCGTACTTCAGACTGTTTCCAAACACCCTGCATAAAAACAGGCACCAAATCTTCACCAGGACGCGGATGACAGACACCTGGTATTTCTATTGTACCACCTAACATTTGATCCATTATGGCAAAATAAGGCCATTTTACATTTTGAGGTCCTTCAGCCTTTAATTTATCTAAATTTTCTTCATACTGTTCTACACATTGGTTCCATAATGATTCTGCTTCATATGATTCAATGTCAGCATTTCCACCAAGACTTTTGTTCATTTTTGTAACTAATTCGTACCATAATAGATCTTTTTCTGTTTCTTTGGTTGCATGGTCGAAACGATCTGCCATAGAACGTCGTAATGAAAACAAAAGTAGTATCATTTCTTGGGTCCATAATCGTATTTCTGTAAAAAAATCAACAATACTACTACAAATCTAATATTTGTTTTATTTAATTATAAACTATATTGTACATTAATAATCAAATTGCAATACATTTCTAAAATAAATAATAATAATAAAAACATATTTTAAAATTATTATTATATATAAATTATTTATCAATCAAACATACCATTGTTTGCATTAGTTGTTGAAGTCAAAAAGAAATAATCCATATCATCATTTGAATCTGTATTTATAGCTTCCTTAGTACTGCAAACAAATGTATACTATAATACTTAGTCAAATCTTCATTCCTAATAATCAGTGTTGTAAACATGTTTAAAATTATTTGAACAAATAATCTAATTTTTAGAAGATACTAATTTGAATTCAATACTTTTCCCTATCTCAGATGGTCAATTGAATGCTTAAATTTAAAAAAAATTGTTATTTAAATACCTACTTTACAACACTGTTGTCTGTATGTAGGAATTATAAAATAATATACATACTCTTCTGCATCAATATCAGTGTCAACTTCAGAAGTCTTATTTACAGGATCAATCATCTTGTCCACCTCAATATAGGAATCTGGTATTTTTAATTCATCAGTACCTCTGAGGATTTCATCCATAGCAGAAAAATGTTCCCACCGTACACTAAAATCTCCCATATATTTAATTCTTTCAATATTTTTACGGTATGTAGCTGCTATATTTCTCCATTTGTCATCACAGTCTTTAGCTGTCACTTTAACTGAAGGCATACTACTATTCATACGTCTTGCAATCAGTTCCCATAGCTTAAATTTATATTTTGAAGAGTTAAATTCTCCATTAAGGCTGCCACGCAAAGCAATCAATAAAGATGTCATTTCTGTAGACCATTTTAAGGCTGCCACTAAATTACAAATGTGTCAAATATAAATAAATCATAATTTATCTAAATTATATTATTAAGTAAAATAAATTACAAAAATAATTGAGTAGAGAAGAAAACAAAATTTACTAACTACTACTATCAGGAATGTAAGTTTCATTCATTAAGGAATCATTCCATGGACTAACTTCTGAAGCATTTTGATTAACAACAACAGATTTAAGGTCGATAGAAGATTTGATATCATTTGAGGTTCCACTAAAAAATTAATAAAAATTATTTTAGTATATACATTATTTTTTTCAAATTTGTTCTAATTCAATAATGTAGAGTAAAATAAAAATATTGTTTTATTATACAATGATAAGCATACGCATGTATTAAATTAATATAGGTACCTAATAAATTAATACATACTCATTTAAAAGAGCACAATGAAGTTCTTCAACACCATCATCTTGTACAATAGTAGAAACTTCTAGTTCAATAAATGAACTAGATGTATCTAAATCATCAGTTCTTGTAATATTCACTGGATAATTGATTAAATTCCGACCATTTGTCATTAACATTCTTGAATTAATTATAGCTTTAACATAGTTCATCAACACCTCTTCTAAAAATGTAATAGAATAATGTCACATTAATATAAAATATATAATATATAATTACAGCTTATTTTTCTTAATACATATGAGTCAGTAACGCAAGTTTAAGTTTCATAAGAATGCTAGTTATTATTATTTATATTTAATGGAATATCTTCTCTGACTGTATAAATACCCAATATATTTTAAGTTTTAATATATTGTTTAAAAGAAGTTATCTATTTCAAATATTCATTATATTCCAATATTAATATTTGGGAATATTAGGCACAGTATTGTTTACAAAGCTGTTATATTAAGTAAATATTTGAGCAGCATAGACTTAAATATAAATACATAATACCATAATATAACACACATGACATACGGCATGCATTTTACTGATATAACATTTATCTATGTCGATAGTTATTATTGTTATTTTTTTTAAATAGCTAACAAATATAAGGTATGACCTAACAATTCTATCAAATTTGTGATTAATGTTTTAATCAAAAATTTAACTAAACCCTTCACACACACAGGATTATACGAAGAAGTGATGATTTATTCTGTAAGACATCAAGTAGGTTCCATAATTTGAAAATAAATGTCAATAAAAATTATTATGTACACATTTCTGAACATACCATCATCTAGTTTCTCAACAGTTCGCTTGTCCGTTTTAAACACAACTTGTCTGTTATTGATCTTAAAAAACAGTTGTTCAGAATCTACATTATCATTTTCGATTGAATAGTTGTCCTTGTCCATATTTTAGACAGTGGGCCTATTGCCTGATTTTAAAGCACTGTCAGAAAGTAAAAAGCTACCTATAATATAGTAATATACTGTGTTGTTTTAAAAATTTGAAAACAAAAATAACTTCTTCGAGTTGAATCGAAAAAAACAACCGTTCAACACAACAGCACATCACACATCACAATCGATGGAAGAAGACTTAAGTCGACGTTCCAGTTATCAATGGTAATACTACGCTATCACCGCTTCCATAGTCTTTGGTCGGCCGCTAATGATTGGTCATAGAGTTACCACGGAATAACTTCCATAGAAAAGATATGAACTTCATAATATCAATAATATTATTATTATTCACGTGTACGGCATGTGTGATAAGACATTGGTGATTTCAGATTTGTATTTCGAAAATTTGTCTGAAAATTCGAAAAGTGCTAAAATTTGAAAATTCCAACAAACGTTCATTATGAAAAATCTTAAACTGCACAAGTCTATGGTGACACATGTGGAACAGCTAAAAGATGCTACATCAGTTCAGATAATTGCCAACGGTGAGTTATGTTACTCGACCAAAAGCTCCATTTGGCGCTTAAACTTAAACGATCGACCTCGTCTAGTAGTGAACCTATCTGCATGTGACGTGTACATGAGCGCGGACTGCGACAACATTCATATCACGTCTTACGCTTACTATGAGCCATGGGATTCTTTTGTGGTCGGTTGTTCAAATGGCGATGTACTATTGATACAAGAAAATATTGTAGAAATTGCATATAAATGTAAGGATGTAGTTGCCAACATACTGTGTAGTCCAGACTTTGAACGCATCATTCTATTGACCAGCCAAGGACATATTACACTAGTCACCGAGTGTTTTGAAAGCTTGACCGATTTCAACATTGTTGGGGTTGAACTGTCAGAAAAATTATTGGTAAATGTTGGCTGGGGGAAAAAAGAAACTCAATTTCATGGATCAGAAGGGAAAGCTAAAAGAATTGTGAAGGAAGTCGTTGGAGACGGAGACCATTCTGATGATTCAATAAATATCTGCTGGAGATCTGACAGTTTATTGTTTGCAATTGGATTTCTTGATAAAGGATCTAATTTAAGATCTATTAAAATATTTAACAGAGAAGGAATTTTACAGTACATAAGTGAACCACTTTCAGGTAGATCATCTTACTATTACATTAAGGGACAATGCAAACTTTTTTTAATTTGTATTATTATTGTATTTTAGGTGTGGAAGCTGTATTAAGTTGGAAAACTACCAAAGAACTCATATCATTTTCTCAACATATAAATGATAAATATTTTATAAGTTTTTTGGAAAAAAATGGACTCAAACATGGAGACTTTGAAATTCCATCTACAATCAGTGTTAGTAAACATTTAGACAGTTTTAATTTACTCTTATTATACTAATTAATATTGTTTTATTGCTTAACAAATAACAGGTTAAACAGTTGTTGTGGAACCATGATTCTTCGATTTTGTGTATTCAGTGTGCTGATTCTAATAGTAATTATTTATTATTTTTGTCGTGTACTAATTATGCATGGCAGATTAAAAAATGGATGACAATTGAAAACAATATAATTACTGCAAAATGGTTGTTGGACAATAGTTTACAATTGATTACTGATAATGGTAGTTACTATACACTTTATTGGACTGAAACCTTGTGTACTTCAAGTCCAGGAACTCTAGATTGGGTGGCTGTCATAGATAACTGTAAGAATATTATTTTGTTATTTAATTGTTGGAACTATCCTGTCTATTTACTATTTGTTTTTCAGCTTCAGTATTACTAACACCATTTAAACAAGTAATAATACCACCTCCAATGTTTGATGTAAAGTTAAACTTAGATTCTCCTGTTGACAGTGTCTTGTATATGCCTCACAATCAAAGGTAAGAAACTTTTGATACTCAAAGTACTTTAATATATTTCTAAAGCTCACCATCATGGTACACAATGATATTTTCAAATGCAATATTTAAATTGGTAAAAATTAATTCAACCTACTATGTTACTTCGAGTAACATAAGATACTTAGTAGAAATATAAATTGATCATACCTAAGCTAATAATATAAGCTGACAGACCATCTTTGCTTAGAATTGTTTTTTGTGTGTAATGATTTTATACCATTTAACATATCCATTATTTACAGTAACCCACTCGACTCCTTCTGTACTGCAGAGCAGTACACACTTCCCTATGTTTTTTTGTTATCAATATATATTTCAGTATAATGACTTATAACTTGCTAAGTTGAGTCTGACTACTTCCCTCTCATCGAAAAACCTCCCCCGATCTCCCTTTTACAGTCAGCAAACTCCATAACAAAACCTCAACCAATAGAATTCCCCCATCTTATCCACTGCTACTCCAAATTATCACCACAATGTGTCCAAATATTGTCCCTTTTTAAAATCTTTTAACATCTTTAATGTTCTAAAATATATTTCCAAATGATCCAAACTATCATTCTTAAACCTTACAGCTCTATTATTTAATTTTTGTTTTAGAATGCAATTTGTATTTTCCAAAATAGCTTTCTAATTTGGTGAATTCAAACTAAATATTTTAATTGTAAAACAAAGTTTAAATATAAAAATAAAAACTTTCAAGGTTGTGTCTTTAACAAAGTATAACCAATTTTGAATAATAATCACTGGATGTTTATTTTAATCTTATAATTTGTTCATAGTTTAAAATAAAATGTTTCAAAATATTTTTATTTTCATAATTTATAAAATAATGTAAATAATGTTATATTGAAATATTGAATTAAAAAAAACAGGAAATTCAGGATTACTCATTAGATTTGAAAAATATTTTGGTTACTTGAGTGTTTTAAAATGATAAAGTTGATCATAAAACAAATTTATTCTTTGTTAATTTACTGAATTTATTCTATGGATATGTATATAATTTGTGAGATTTTTCAAATTTTGCCGCTCTTTTTATCATAGTTGCGTAAATCTAACCTATAAAAAGTATATATGCTCTTTGGAATGTATTATATTTTCCTCTTGAATCCTGATAGTGGACAGTGAAGAAAGTATATTCTAAATTGAATATAGTATGCAAATGCATTTTGTTGATTGTTGTTTGTTTTCAAACGGTTAACGCGTTGTGATCCGACTATCCGAGTTCGCGTTGTACCAAATAGTTTTAAATTCAAAGACGTAGAGTATCTATCTTAATAAGCAACATGTACGACTTGGGTGACGATGAATATGAGGAAGAAGAAGAAACCGAAGACATTTCAAGCGAACTTTGGCAAGAAGCTTGCTGGATAGTAATCAATTCTTATTTCGATGAAAAGGGTCTGGTAAGACAGCAGTTGGACTCGTTTGATGAATTTATTCAAATGTCCGTACAGCGTATTGTAGAAGACTCTCCTCAGATTGAGTTACAAGCTGAATCGCAACATACACATGGTGAAATAGATACTCCTACCAAGTATCAAATTAAGTTTGAACAAATTTACTTATCTAAACCTACTCATTGGGAAAAAGATGGTTCTCCATCTCCTATGATGCCCAATGAAGCTAGATTACGTAATTTAACATATTCTGCTCCACTTTATGTAGATATAACAAAAACTGTGATTAAAGATGGTGAAGAACCAGTTGTCACTCAACATTCTAAATCATTTATAGGTAAAATACCAATAATGTTAAGGTCAACATATTGTCTACTATTTGGATTAAACGATCGTGATTTGACTGAATTAAATGAATGTCCGTTAGACCCTGGCGGGTACTTCATTATCAACGGATCTGAAAAAGTATTAATCGCTCAGGAAAAAATGGCTACTAATACTGTGTATGTTTTTAGTATGAAAGATGGTAAGTATGCATTTAAGGCTGAAATAAGATCTTGCTTAGAACATTCATCTCGTCCGACTTCTACACTCTGGGTTAATATGATGGCTCGTGGTGGTCAAAGTATAAAAAAGTCTGCAATAGGCCAGAGAATAATTGCAATCTTACCATATATTAAACAAGAAATACCTATTATGATTGTGTTTAGAGCTTTAGGGTTTGTGGCCGATCGTGATATATTGGAACATATAATTTATGATTTTGATGACCCAGAAATGATGGAAATGGTGAAACCTTCTTTAGATGAGGCTTTTGTTATACAAGAACAAAATGTAGCATTAAATTTTATTGGTTCTCGTGGAGCAAGACCCGGAGTAACTAAAGACAAACGTATTAAGTATGCTAGAGAAATCCTTCAAAAAGAAATGTTACCTCATGTAGGAGTATCAGATTTTTGTGAAACTAAAAAGGCATATTTCTTGGGATATATGGTTCATCGGCTTCTTTTAGCTTCACTTGGTAGACGTGAATTGGATGACAGAGATCATTATGGTAACAAACGTTTGGATTTGGCTGGACCTTTATTGGCATTTTTATTCAGAGGATTATTCAAAAATTTAATGAAAGAAGTGCGTATGTATGCTCAAAAATTCATTGATCGTGGAAAAGATTTTAATTTAGATCTAGCAATAAAAACAAAACTTATTACTGACGGTCTAAGATATTCATTAGCTACAGGAAATTGGGGTGATCAAAAGAAGGCCCATCAAGCAAGAGCTGGTGTGTCACAGGTATTAAACAGACTTACATTTGCTTCAACATTATCACATTTAAGACGTGTAAATTCCCCTATTGGGCGAGATGGTAAATTAGCCAAACCTAGGCAGTTGCACAACACTCTGTGGGGAATGTTATGCCCAGCAGAAACCCCAGAAGGAGCTGCTGTTGGCTTGGTAAAAAATCTTGCATTGATGGCATATATATCTGTTGGTTCTCAGCCATCACCAATTTTGGAATTTTTGGAAGAATGGAGCATGGAAAACTTGGAAGAAATTGCTCCTTCGGCAATTGTAGATGCAACTAAAATATTTGTAAATGGATGTTGGGTTGGTATTCATCGTGATCCTGAACAACTTATGGGTACTTTGAGAAAACTTCGACGTCAAATGGACATCATTGTAAGTGAAGTTAGTATAATTCGTGATATACGTGATCGTGAAATTAGAATTTATACCGATGCGGGTCGAATTTGTCGGCCATTGCTAATTGTTGAAAATGGAAAATTATTACTAAAAAAACGTCATATTGACAGCTTAAAAGAACGTGATTATAACAACTATGGATGGCAAGTCCTAGTATCTAACGGTGTTGTTGAATATATCGATACTTTAGAAGAAGAAACTACAATGATTGCTATGTCACCTGATGATTTAAGACAAGAAAAAGAATATGCCTATTGTACAACTTACACACATTGTGAAATTCATCCAGCTATGATATTGGGAGTTTGTGCGTCCATCATTCCATTCCCTGATCACAATCAGAGTCCTAGAAATACATACCAAAGTGCTATGGGTAAACAAGCCATGGGTGTTTACATAACCAATTTTCATGTTCGAATGGATACCTTAGCTCACGTTCTTTATTATCCACATAAACCTCTTGTAACAACAAGATCTATGGAATACTTACGTTTCAGAGAACTGCCAGCTGGTATTAATTCTATTGTGGCAATTTTATGTTATACTGGTTATAATCAAGAAGATAGTGTAATATTAAATGCTTCTGCTGTAGAAAGAGGATTTTTCCGATCTGTCTTTTTCCGTTCTTATAAAGACTCTGAATCGAAACGAATTGGAGATCAAGAAGAAGTATTTGAAAAACCGAATCGCCAATCATGTCAAGGAATGAGAAATGCAATTTATGATAAGTTAGATGACGACGGTATAATATCTCCTGGTCTCAGAGTATCTGGTGATGATGTTATAATTGGTAAAACGATGACACTTCCAGATAATGAAGATGAGCTTGAAGGAACTACTAAAAAGTATTCCAAACGAGATTGTAGTACATTTTTAAGGAACAGTGAAACTGGTCTCATCGATCAAGTTTTGTTAACCTTAAATTCGGAAGGTTATAAATTTTGTAAGATTCGAGTTCGCTCTGAAAGAATACCTCAAATTGGTGATAAATTTGCTTCCCGGCATGGTCAAAAAGGAACATGTGGAATTCAATACAGACAGGAAGATATGCCTTTCACTTGTGAAGGCATCACACCTGATATTATTATAAATCCTCACGCTATTCCTTCCCGTATGACAATTGGGCATTTAATTGAGTGCTTACAAGGGAAAGTGTCGGCAAATAAAGGAGAAATTGGTGATGCTACACCATTTAATGATGCTGTAAATGTACAAAAAATTTCAACTCTACTTCAAGAATATGGTTATCATCTGAGAGGAAATGAAGTTATGTACAATGGCTTTTCTGGAAGAAAAATTAATGCTCAAATATTCTTAGGACCGACTTATTATCAACGTCTTAAGCACATGGTAGATGATAAGATACATTCAAGAGCAAGAGGACCTGTTCAAATTTTAGTGCGGCAACCTATGGAAGGAAGAGCCAGGTAAGATTTTATAATATAAATATGTTATTTCAATATTGAATGAATTTTCATTTTTTCAGGGATGGTGGATTACGTTTTGGTGAGATGGAACGAGATTGTCAAATAGCTCACGGAGCTGCTCAATTTTTACGTGAACGTCTATTCGAAGTATCTGACCCCTACCGTATACATATATGTAATTTCTGTGGCTTAATTGCAATTGCAAATCTAAGAAATAATACTTTTGAATGCAAAGGATGCAAAAATAAAACACAAATTTCACAAGTTAAATTACCATATGCAGCAAAGTTATTATTCCAAGAATTAATGTCAATGAACATCGCTCCAAGGTTGATGGTCACTAACTAAATTTATTTGAATAGTTCAGATGTGACATTTTATATCATATAGGATTATTACAATAAACTGTACAAAATAAAAAATCAATTATAAATTTGTAACTTTTAATATGTTTAATTGTAATTTTATAATAAAGTGTATTCTTATATTAATAAATATTATTATGTTTCTCTTAAAAATAAAAATAAATTATTATGAATTTATTTTAAAATAATAGTACTATATTATTCCTATGTATTTTTTAATTAGACCAATCCCAAGTTATTTCTTTTAGGTTTGCTGGCTTTTACAGAAATAGTATTTCAAACATTGTATATGTGGGTTGTAAATGTATTAATCAAATAACAAAATATAAGTAATGAAATATATATATATATATTGTGTATATGTTTATATATATACTATTTATAGTATATAAATATATATTTTAATTATTATTACATTATAAGTATGAATAAAGATATTACTTTGATTCTGAATGCTTTTCTATAATTTTTTGGCAATACATTGCAAAATTCCTGTGTTATTCAGATGAATATTGTAATTAATATGTCAGCTTCGTCCATAATATATATGTGACGACATAATTTAATTCTGTAATTTGTTTATGGAACTTGATGCATTAAGTTACCTATTTTCTTTATTAAAATGGGGACGATTATTAATGAGTAAAATCATTGAGTATATGTATAATATACTATTTATACTCAATAGTAAAATCAAGTTCCTTCATAAATCTAAATTCAATATTACATGGATCACACAACATACATTATTAAGTATTAGTATATTATAGGGACAATTAAATTAGCTGATAAACCAATAAATTGCAAAACAATTAATAATAATTAAAATGTATGAAATATAATTTATTTTTAAACTTGCAGTAAAAATGGAAATGATGTTTGTATCGTTACTTCTGATCAGACTGTTCACTTTTATCATTATACAGAAGAATCTTATGTCAAAAGCAGTAAGTAATGTTGTATAAAAGTAACAATTTGTAAAATTGGTATTTCATAGTAATTCCCTACTTAATAGTAATTTTAATAAAAATAATAATGCTCTTCAAAATGTATATTATTTGTTTTACTAATTAGTAAATACTGTTTTATTTAATATTTTTAGAAGCCATTTACAGAGTATCAAATATGTCTGGAATATTGAATCATTGGTTTTGGTTAAATGAAAATACTGTTGTTTTTAGTTTATCAGATGTAGGAAATATCCATCATATGTGTGTTGCTAAAATTGATGATGATTTCAAACACATGTAAATGTTATAACCGATTTGTATTTTAAATTTTATTGGTACAGATAAAAGTTATAAAATTTATTTATTTTTAGAACTAAACATGTTGTTGAACTACCAGTTGTAACAATTCTGAACCATACGAAAGGAGCTCTGATTCAGCTATCAAATGGACAATTATTGTTGTGGAATGAAGAAATGGATACACTTGATCCCTATCTTTATTTGCTTGAAGAATGTACACATTTAAGTATAATGGACGATAAAATCTATGCCCTCGGTGTATCAAAAAGACTTTTTGAAAATGATAAAGTGATTTTAAATAACATAGGATCATTCTGTATTCGATATCCGTTTGTATTAGCTGCCACTTTGAATCAGAGGTTGATTGCTCATAATATACATCCTACCAAAGTAATAAAAAAAATTATTTATTTTATAATTCTTTGGAAATAGCTGAAATTGAATACATATTTCAGGATAATAATGATCAATATCATCGGCGAGTTGAATCTGGTTCAAAAATTATAACAGTAACTGGTAATTCAGTTATATTACAATTGCCGAGAGGTAATTTAGAAACAATTAAGCCAAGACCCTTAACAATTTTATCGGCTGTTGAACTGATTCAAGATCAAAAATATTTAATAGCATTTGATCTTTTGCGCAAAGAACGTATAAATCTTAATGTAATATGCGATTTAAATCCTTTAAAGTTCATTGATGATCTAAATGAATTTATTGTACAAGTAAAAGACCCATCTTGGATAAGTTTATTCATAACTGAATTAGAAGATAAAAATTACTTAAATACTGTTTATGCTTCTCAATTTCAAGAAAACAATGTTGAAGAATTAGATAGTAAAGTGTTCACAATATGTTCACGTTTAATGAACACTTTGGAAAAACTTGACAAAGATAAATATGCTTTTCCATTACTTGGATGCTATGTAAAATTAAAACGTTTTGATTTAGCATTGAATTTAGCATCAACAAATAATGACTATTTAAAACACTTATTATTCTTAGTTGATGTAGATCAATTATATAAAGCATCGCTTGCTGAATATAATTTAGAAATGGCTATGAAAATTATAAGTGAGCATTGACTATTTTAGTATATTTAATTAGTTAATGTGTTTCAATACCTTTATACAATTTATGCTGATTTATTTATAATTTTTATGATTAGATAATTCTCAACTCGATCCAAAAGAATATGTACCATTTTTAAAAGAATTAGAAAAAATGGAATGTCATTACATGCGTTTTACAATTGATGATAAATTAGGAAATAAAGAATTGGCCTTAAAGAATTTAGTTCATTGCGGAGGGCAGTTTGAGAAATGTTTGAAATATATTATAGATAACAACCTCTATTCTTATGCATTAACACTATTCAATCAAGACCAAAATGAGTAAGTGAAAAAAAACTTTTATTAATCCTTATATATTAAATCAGTATTATATGAAAAATGTCTATATTTGAATTTACTTTAAATGCATAAAATATTTCTTTTTGTGATCATACAAGTAATTAACATTTTACTATTATAATGAATAACAATCAAACAAGTAGGTTATTTGAAAAATACTAAACAACATATTTATTTATTCATTTTTAATGTATTTTGTTTTGTTTTTTTTTTTAGATATAAAACTATTGCGAAACATTTTGGGGATTTATTATATTCTAAAATGGATTATCAACATGCAGCATTAATATACAACCGAAGTACTGAACGGAATAAAGCTATTGGCTCTTATTTGAAAGCTGGGTTTTGGAAAGAATCTTTAGAATTATGTTATGAACTAAATTTTGAGTAAATAACACAGTTAAAATATTATAATTGTTTTTCTTTTTATGCAACAAAATATATAAAAATGATTCTTGTTTAGTGACTTGGAAATTAAAAAAAATAAAACAAACATTTTATCAATGTTATCATCTACACAAAAGTTCAGAGAGGCTGCCGATTTTGCTGAATTTGAATTGAAGGATTCTAAATTAGCTGTAGATTATAGCATCAAAGCTCAAGATTATGCCCACGCTTTATATTTAGCTCGATCTAGATCAATACTCGATAGTGACTTAGGTATGTATTAGTTTTATAAAGTAGTGTGTTTTTTTCCTGTTTATCACCAACTTTTGGGGGGAGTAAAAATGCTCTGATTTTCAACTTCAGCATCTTTTCTGTTAGGAAAATGAATCCAGTTGTTGCATTCTAAAGGAACAAGGATTATGGAAATTCAGAGTAGTTTTCATAAGCATTGGAAAATACAAAAAAAAAAATGAAGGAGGATTATGAATTTTTATGCAAAACCAATTTTATATATAAATAATGTATATAATTATTCTAGATACTTTAAATTTTCCAGTTATTTAAAACCAAATATCATAAAAATGTTCAATGTTACTATCCGGTTAACTTTTTTTTTTATTATTATAGGTCAAAAACTTGTTAGGAATCTTCTATTAATATTTTATATGAATTTCTAACTTCAAAATAATTTGCTCTTTTTTTCCCTGACTTAAAAACTACGGAGACTTTTCAATTTTAACCTCCCCAGTGCACCAACTAGATTCACTTTTCAGAAAATATGCTGATGTCGATAACCGGAGCATGTTTACTACCCCCGTTGTTAATGACAGACAGTAAAAAACACATTTTTATGACAATAAATTTATCATTACTCACAGTTTTTATAACGTACCTCAATTGATCCTTTGTCAATGTTGTGAACAATGTGAATATTTTGTCTGAACCCTGTGCATCTTCCGTATCACCCTGCTATTGAAACGGGTAGGACAGGGTGTCACGGGGGATGCTCAGAAAACCCAATTTCAGTTAGGCCATTTTCTCGGTACATAGTATAGGCATAGAATAGGTGAATTATGTGGTATAGGTATGTTTTTCTTAATTATTATCACTACTATTTTTTTTTCAGAAAAATGCATTAAATTGTCTTGTTTAAATACTGCTCAAAATCTCATCTCTGACATAAATTCGCAAAATGAAAATTTTGTTACTCTAACTAAACGTTTAATTGAAGTTAAAAAAGAAAATTCTAGTGAAACAGCTCATTATGGTAAGTTTTATACCATTAAATATTTAGTTTTAAATTTGTATGTGATTTATTGTGTTCTTATAGATAACTTAAACGATACAAGTTCTGAAATTAGTAGTGTGTCATCTTATCGTACATCAAGGTATTATATATTTTTTATATTACTGTAACTTATTTCTCATAATTCATACACTTTAATTTATAGCACTCGAACCAGTTGCAGAAGCGCTCGTAAACAACAACGTAAAATGTGGAATTTGAAAAAAGGCAATTTTCGAGAAGAACCCACTATAATTTTGACCTTGAAACAAATAATTGAAAAGCTTGAAAATTTAATAGGTTATTTATTAAAGTTAAAATATTTTTA
The DNA here is from genome assembly GCF_001856785.1 of Myzus persicae. Taxonomy (NCBI): domain Eukaryota; kingdom Metazoa; phylum Arthropoda; class Insecta; order Hemiptera; family Aphididae; genus Myzus; species Myzus persicae. Next base: position 23,765 of record NW_019100502.1, read on the forward strand.
ACCCAAAAGAATTAACTCACTATTAATTTTCTCTCTGGCCTATTCCCAATATAGATAAAATTAATTCATGCTAAGTCATATGTTTTTAAGTTTTTGTTCTAAAATCATAAATTACAGAAATCATAGAGAATAATATTTTTAAGGACTTAACATATCAGTTTTTTAAAATAATTTATATCCATTTAAATGTACAAACAATTTATTTTTATTTTTTGAAGTCAAATAATAATAAAATTCCAGACTGATATGTTAAACCCTCGCAAATATTATTCTCTCTATTTTTGGAATAGATTATTTCATTCTGATAAGATTACCGTAGAAAATTAAACAAAAATCAATTTTACATGAATGTGTTTTATCAACATTTTGGTTTTAGAAACCAAAATTATGCTGATATCTTCTTAAGACTTCAGTAAACAATAAAATATTACATTTTTACTGTCTCACACATACTTTAATATAGTAAAAACCTCTATTTCATTAATACATTAAAATGAAGGCATTTTTTGTAATATTTTGATTTTTAGGAAAGTGATAAGTATTTATTATTTTTATTTTCAGTAATACATAGTAATAAAAATATTTAAAAAGAAAACTCAGATTTTCTTTTTAACTATAATAGGTTTTTCTTTTCCATTTGTCCCTACTATCTGGAGTTGGCCACCCTAATCCTGCACCTTCATAGAGCTTTGTCCCCTTCACCTCATCTTTAGTCTTTCTGTCCCTCTCTTTCTTTCTGCATTTATTTCTATAGCCACTTACAGTCTCACTGCCTTTTGGTCTCCTCTCTGCAATAGTTATTTTACCTTAGTTTCAACAATCTAATCACAATAAGTTAAATATGGGGAGAGGTTTTAGCTATATTATATATTTATATGTGTGTAATGTGTGTAGATCGAACAAAATATATATTGATGTGACACTGTTCCCTCTTAAATGAAATATAATAAAAAATATATTGTTTTTTTTTTTTATATAGATAATGTAAAATCTATATGTTTCTTACTCGTGAGATTTGAAGAATTTGATATTGGTCACACTTTACAAACAACATTGGAATCGTTTCAGACTTCTATTCTTCAGCACAAATCAATTGTTTGGCCAATTTTTGTAAGTTTTTACGTATTCTATATTATTGGTTATTAATGCAATTACAATAGGAAATAATTTGAATTGTTATTATATTTTTAGAATGAAACTGAACAAATTATAGAAGGTAACTAATAAATAATAATAAAATCTCTTATATAAAAATATCAATTATGAAAAATAAAAAAATCAATGCTTATAATTTGTTTTCAGATGCAATTCTTCTGAGCCCATTAAAAATAATGCCTGACAAAAGTTGGAAACTAAGTATTTTAGAATAAAAAATTGGCATATTATGTTGTTTATGTATGTTTAATATATTTCAATAATATTTTGTTTTTTCTTAAAAAATATACATAAACAAAAAAAAATAACTTGTATAATATTTTATTAAATATGAATTATTTAAATTGAATTTTATATTATTATTGTATTTGTTATTTTTGATATTTAACATTTCAAGTTAATTTGTTCTCTTTGAACTCAGCTTTTTTGAAAGTGAAGAACATTTGACAATTCATAGACCTTAATATGACAAAATTATTGTAATCCATACTTCATATTAGGTATTAAGGTGGATGTTTCTGAAATGATATGCAATAAAAATATGGACCTGGATGTCATCCTTGTATAATTTTTTCAGATGATTTTAAAATCTGTATTATGGATTTCTATTGTGTTGCTTCCTTTCTTCTAGTAGTTTAATTAAAACTAAGGAATTTAAATGTTGAAATTAAATAAGTATAGCCGTATAGGTATACAATATACCAAAAGTATCTATATATTACTTTTTAATGTATTATATTAAAATGACAAACACATCTTAGTCAATAAACAAAGCTTCAAAATGTTATATGCACATGTTTCCTTAAATCATGAATTAATCTCATAGCAATTTAAAAATATCAATAATACATACCTGTGAGTTGATTTTGAAATTAGATGTTTAAACAAAGAATAACTATGATAATTGGAGCTATTTGAAAGTTTTTGTCAGTTACTAGTACCTAACTATACTTATTATTATTTTCTACATAGGTACATTATAGTATTCTAATCTCCAATCAATGTACACATTACGCACAGTGCCACAACAATAGGGAATGCAAGGTATTTTCAAATGCCATTTTTTCGAAAAAAAATGTAATAAACCAACAATTGTAGTTGGTTGCCTAATAGTAAAATAAATTACCTTATATTGCTTTATAGGCAGTCACAGTAACAATAATATCATAAAACATACCTACCTACCTACTTATGATCGATTCAATTTCGGCATGTGTTTAATCTGGCTTTTGGCAGCATTGGCGGGGGGGGGGGGCTTAGTTCCCCCAAAATAAATGATTTGAAGTTAAAGTCCCCCTAAGAATATTAAACAAACAATACTGTAATTTTGTACAGTTTGCAGAATTGTTTTCATTATTTTATATTCTTATATCCACAATTATATAAGTGTACCTAGTAGGTACATTACATACACACTATTTAGTATTTAAACATTTTAAAATTGTGTATGGTAAAAATGGCAGAAGAGAAAAATAAAAATAAAATCTGAAAAACCCGATGTGTAAAGTGTAAATTATATCGTTCAGAATATAAAAACAGTGGGTGTATGTTCGCAATGCGTGGCGACTTAGAAGAAAAACGGAGAGGGCGAAGACAAAATGGGGGAGGACGGGCACGAATGCCTCTAACAGATTGAAGGTGCGATGACGGGCACGAATGCCTCTAACAGATTGAACGTGCGATGAGTGATGACGGATAACGGAGTTACTGACCACCGATATCGGCAAATTTGGTGTGGTTAACATTTTAGGCCATGACTTACCATACTTATTTAGGTTTTTCCTATGGTAAATGTGTATATCACTGCATATTTCCAATTATTTTGGGAAACATGATAACGGCAATAATATCTATGATGCTTCCAGGAATATTGGACGGTGTGTGGTAAAAACAACACGAGGAAAGACAAGTTGGAAAAGGTAGCTCCCCTAACAATAGATGTTTGGCGTCTACGCAATACTATTGCAAACAAGTAAACAATGGTTATTGGCCGACTATATATCTAACGATACCGAATGACTATAGTACTAGACTGTTCGATGAAACTTGTGATATTACCAATACATTTGCAATTATTACATACAATTAAATAAATCAATCCACAATAAATCACTAGTACACAATATAAACAAGATTGAGCAAACCATTAGAAATCAGGTCCAAAAATATCAATATATTATGAGGTACCTGTACAGCTATACAATTACGACCACACTTACTAATGGTGACCACTGACCACTATACTACTGTGCACTATATTATATTGTTTTCATATATGCCTATTATAGTTATGACTACAATAGTACAATATCAAACACTTATAAATTAACACTCATATCGAAACTAACTATAATGGTTTATGTCAAAAATATCAACAAAATATGAGCACATTAAATTTTGTTTTCATTCTACATTTTTTTTAAAATTTATTACAATTCTGCTATCGTATTTTAATTAAATATTTTAGGTATTATTTAATAGATTATTACTTATTTGAATCGTCGTATTTTGATTGTTTTATATAATACATAGACCAGTCAATTGAATAAACAAGTGTTCTGTAAATAACAAATTTTTATTTTTCAAATTAACAGTATGAAACATATTTTTACGTAAAGAAATACTGAATACATGGTAATATAATATGTATGATATAATATTCAAAAACAATTTTTAAAAAATTATAAAAAAAAATAATAATATAATATATATATATTGAATACATCTTAATGGATTTAGATACCTGCAGGAATGGTAAGCGGGAAAACATAAAACAAAAATCGCGATTGCCAACTAAAAGGTTGCCGGCGGAAAACGACGGACGTCGGTACGAAACTAAAAGAAAAATGTAAAAAAAAAAATGCGACGAGGCACAAGGTGCTCGAAAAACGGGATGAGCCACATCGCGGTACCGGGGTACCACTCTAATCATTATTATTCGGACGACAACAACAGCAGAACATCAATCTGCCAACCTTGAGGAGTCGGTTCCCCAATATCTTTACGTGATGGACGGCCTGCGACGATCTTGCAGCGGTTGTTCTGCTGCTGCTGCTGCTGACTTTACCGTGGCCGTGGTCACTGACGGTTCGATCTCGTCGCCGTCACTTTTTGCTACGTCTATGGCCGTGCTCTGAACTGCCTTCTCAATTTCTTATGACTGAATCAGTCGCTTGATCTCTAAGGCGCCCGACGGCAGTTGGTTGTTCGCCGCTGTTGTTTGTCGCACGTTATTGGCCAAAGACTAGGTGCCACCCAATCACCGTCACTTTTTGCTTCGTCTATGGCCGTGCTCTGAACTGCCTCCTCAATATTTTCTGACTGAATCACGCTCTTGACTTCTAGGACGTCCGGCTCGCAATCTACGTCTGACGGCAGCTGGTTGTTCGCCGTTATTGTTTATCGCACGTAATTGGCCAAAATATTAGGTGCCACACAATCACCGTCTTCAGAATGCCGTGTTATCGGTGGCAAGTGTTCAACTTCCGGCGCACTGCTGAAACACCGCGGTAACGGCGGTAGGTGCTTACCGTACTTCGTGCTAGCGTTCCTCCGGATTTCTGACGCGACTTCGTCAAACTCCAGCAACTTGTCCAAGACGCTCGGTACAAAAATCCTCGGCGCCTCCGTTTGTGGCGATGCAAAACTGCTATCACCTTGAAACAGACGACGACCGCTCGTCACTCGGACCCAGAGAGAGGGGTGACAAATTCAATGACCTCTGAACGGCGGCTTTCAGTAAGTCCTCGGCCACCTCGTCCAATACTTTGATATCTGCCGAAGTCAACGTTGTCGTTTTAATGTCATGTCAAATTGGAAAATTGCCTTTATTCATTTCACCACAACACGACCACAGAAGAAACAAACGACACCACCGATAGCATCCCTGTTCTATGCTCCTACAGTTCTTATTTTAGAATCTGTACTTGTACGTTGGTGAATGATGGTTAACGCGCTCTAACGGCGTTAAGTGGAAGCACAATGGAAGCCACATGGATGGACATTATTTTTCAGTTTACAGAATTATAGCCTGCTGACTGCCGAATGGTGATAAGCGAGTGTTTACCTTTGCACCTGATGATGATAGTGTATTATCCCTATTTAGACGGTAAAAACTAAACTTCCCAAGTTGTAACTTGTTCAATGGTAAAGTTTTAACTTGGCGCATTGCATATTTTAGTTTCCAAATTCTATTTAACGCATATGGCTGTACAAACATTTTAGAGGAAATCCAAAAAAGGAAATTTCAAACTAAATGATAAATTATTATTTATGATAGGTATATATTTTTTTACAAAATAACCATTGATCATCATGTCAATAAAACTATTAAAATATATTGTCACAAATAGCTGTATAAGGAGCAGAGTGCTTAATATGAAATATATGAGTACAGTTAATAATGATAAGCTGTAAGTATTGACCTTAATCAAATCCTTACATTATATCAGCCAAAAATGTTTTAAATCGTTATTTTTAGTCAAACAAATATTACTAAATACTTGTTTTTCTTGTTTAGCTAAAGCATGTATTAAAATTAAAAATTATTGAAATTTCATTGACTATTGTACAATAAAATTGTTTGTTGAAGAGATTTTCTCAATAAAAAGAAAATCTTTGTTTTAGGCAGTTTTAGTGGGTAGATGTTGAAACTTGTTCAATTATATGCATCATGATTATTAGTTGTTTATTGGTACTTATAATTCCTTTAATAAGAAAAGCTGTTTTATCAGATGGTCAATTCCAATAAATTGCTATTTGTGATATTTCGTGTTCATTAATTTTAAGGAATCATTCACTTTTCTTCATTATTGATATTATACCTACTCTATGAAAATTCAAGTCATATCTGCACCAATATATAAAATGATTAAGTATCTATATAATTTTATATTTCAGCATTAAAGTAATTTTTAACAAAGCCAATGGTGACAAAATTACTGCAGAAGGCAAAAAAGGAGATTCTTTGTTAGATGTCATTATCAATAATAACTTAGATTTTGATGGATATGGTATGATCTTAAATTACTACCCAAACTAAGTATTTATTAGTATCTTCTCTATTATAAGTTGTATTTTATTTTATTTTTCAGGTGCATGTGAAGGTACATTAACATGTTCTACATGTCATGTGATTTTAGATTCAAAGGATTATGATGCTTTACCTGATAAACCCTCTGATGAAGAATTAGATATGTTAGATTTAGCATATAACTTAACTGATACGTAAGAAAATATTTATTGAATTTTCATAACATAAATAATTTTGACTTTTAATAACTTCTATTTATCTATTATTTCTGTTGTCATATTTGTCAAAACATATTAAATTAATTAAATTTAACTAAAGTAACTTAATAATTTTGTAAGTCGTAATTTAGTTATTAAAAACTATCAAACTGATCAATTAGTATATTAATATTTAGCGCTCACTGTGTTTATTTCTTAAACAAGCCCCCCCCCCAAGTGTTTTTTAAATGTAGTTTACTGTATTCACAATCTCATTTTGTTTTAAGAACGTATTTTATTCTATTAAATGTAAGATTCAATATTATAATCATTGATTACAATAATTGAAACACAATATTTAAATTAACCTCAAGTCACCACTATACATTTATTTCTTTATTAAAATTAACTTTCTATTGTAAATACAGAATTATTTATGTGAATAATAAATTAATTTAATTTGTTATATCATTTATTGATAAACTGCCAACCAAAATAAAACTAATCTATTACTTTTTATATTTTAAAACATATGCTCTAAGACATACAACTAAATTAATTAGCTACTTTTTTGTCAACACAATTGTACTATCTAATTTTAACTTAAAGCTCAACATAGGTTTTTATAAGGTCAATTTATTATTTTCAGTATTACAGAGCGACTAAATTAGTCTACTAATTCTTAACCAAACTTGAATGTGTGATTAATACTTATCATAACTAGAATATAATAATTTTGTTTCAGGTCTCGATTAGGATGTCAAATAATTTTAGAAGAAAAATTAGATGGCTTAGAAGTTAAAGTACCAGCTACAGTTAACGATGCTAGGTATAACTAAAACATACATTTAAGAAAACAATATTTTGATAAAAAATATTATTTTTCTTGTTCAAATTAACATAATATTATCTTTAGACTTTAAAACAAAAAAGAAATTGAAATGTTTAGGAGTTCTAAGTAAAAGATAATATATTTTATGGTATTGATTTGATTTTTTCGTCATTTAAATATTTACAAGTACTTAAAAAACAATACGGTACCATAATATATGATAATATTATAATTTATATACCATATGCAATAGAAATTGTTTTTAACAACATTAAGGACCCATATAAATGGTAATTTAACCAAATATCATTGATTATAAATACTAATACCTATTATACCTAGTATTTATAATCAATGCTAATATTTAATTGATTTTATTTCTAGTAATTAATACGATTATATTAGTGTCTGCCAATTGGTTGTTGTAACCATTATTTTTTTAATCTATTTATTTTAACATATATTATACAAGCAATCAAATCTTCTTTGACTGCTCGGGGTACATATTATTATATTCCCTATGGTTTTATAACACAAATATCCATTAATGGTAGGATCTTAACCTAACCTAATACAAGATTATTTACTTCATTTTTTGGAAAGTTTTATTGATCGTACCATGATGTATTTTTTTTGAGAGTCTGTCATTGCCTTTTGGGACAATAAAAAAAAAAATAATGCTTTAATTTTCTACCTCAGCATCTTTTCTGATAAGAAAGTGAATCTAGTTGGAACATGAGAGGTAAAAATATCACCAAAATTCAATATTGGCATTTTATATACATTATATTTGTATTAGCTTATTAAAAATTATTGTCAGCAAAAATATGTTTGATAGGTCATATAATTTGAAAATGTAATTCAAGATTCCTTATGTGGATCTTACCTATAATCATTTTACTATTTTATAAAACACTATAATTTTTGGATTACATAATATGTTTATTTTTCAAATATTTATGTATGTTGTTCATATATTTACAAAAAATAAATTTTTATTTCAGAGACTAAAGTAATGTATGTAAAATTACATTTAGCTATAAACATTGTATGGAATGTTAACCCCGTTGTTGCAAGTAAATATATATTAAAATATCAATCAAATTTGAATCCTTTTTTTTGAAGAGCTGTTCTCGCTTCTTTTATTTCCTGTAATATCATAACATATAAAATTGAACTTTTAGAGCACATTAATTGAACATTATAAGTTACCGCTTGTAATTCTTCTGCAGCTGATTGGCAGTTATTGAAAGTTGCCACTCTATACAATATAACTGCCAATGAGAACACCTAAAATATGTTAATATGTTACAATGACAGTTGTAGGTATTAAGCAAGTTTTCACTTGTAAGTACTTACGCCAAAAAGAATCAATAAAATAATAGGAAGAAATTGTATGACAAGGAAGTGTTCCTTGGAAATTTTACTGTCGTACTGGTGAAAAAGTAAGCTTAACCATAATATAGACAGTATATTTAAACCAACAACCCACTGAGTTAATTTTTTCATTTTAAAAGTATCCACGATCACTCCTTAAGTTCTAAACAGTAATGATAATATACACAGCTAGGTCCTCAATCAGCATTCAATTTAAACTAAATGTAAGGTTGCTTATAAATACGTGTTGCTGTGTTGGTCGAGCAATACAAAGTTCAAATTTAAAGACGTGTTATACTTGCACAGACGCACAGTTATTATAGTGTTGTACTTGTACAGCGCGCATTGTAGTTGAAATAGTTGAATTGTCCGTCACGGCGTCTCTTCAAACCACGGATATAGATACTATCAATATCCGTGCTTCAAACCTAATGGAATGTAGATAAGAAGTGATAAGACTGTCACTTGTGGTTTGTTATTCTGTGTTTGTCACCCACACCATTACCCTTAGGTTTGTCGAACATCTATGGAGGTAACTGATGAAGTGATAACATACGTTTTAAAGTTTGAACTGAATGTTCGATAATGTCGCAAATCGCAATTATATTATTATAATTTATAACGTACAAGTTTTAAATTTTTATCGAAAATCGGAATGACGTTAGAATGTTTCATTCATTGTTTCGTGTCATTATTTGACTTAGTTGTCACCTGGCTCGGTTTACGTGGTTCCAACAAAATCGACGTGGAAATTGTATACAAATCAAACGATTTTATTATTGTCAACAAACCCGAGGATGTATTTACAAACAATCATAACAAAGCAGTCAGTAAAATATTACCCAGTTTATTGTTATTATATTACATACATTGTTCAGTGGTGGTTGGTGGTCTTAAAAGCATAGGAAATACTGCAATGGTCTTAATGTTATCAAATAGGTATGTGTGGACTTGTGGTTAGTTTGTAGCATATAATATAATATCATATTATATTCTATTTGTAGTCTATTGAGAGAATAATTTAACGACATGGTAGCATGATTAAATTAATCATCCAGGGACACAACTTAATACTTTCAATTTTCAGAATATAAATTCTAGGTTTAAATTTTTTTTTGTCATGTCAATTTCTATTGATACAGCCATATAGGACTATAGAAAAAAATGTTTCGAACTATGACTTTATTAATGGCAAGGTTTTTTTTTTTTATAAGAAATATACCATCTGTACCCAGAGACATAATAAGAATATGGGCTAATTTACAAAGACGTGAATGAGTTGTTGGAGGAAGCCACGCAGTAGTGACAATTCCTATTGACTTATTATTATTATTATCATTTTTTTTTTTTTTTTAGTTAAGAAGATCTCTGCACCAGGCAAGGTTGAAAATAATTACAAAACCATATAGGTTTAGTTGGTTTTTTGTTGCAATTTTTATATTTTATATAAACATCATGGACTAAGCTTCTTGAAATTCTAAAATGTCTACTAAGCCTCCTCTTCATTACAACGATGCCCCAAAATTAAGATTTATTATTCAATTTTATTGAATATTTGTTTTTTACTATCATTTTTAATTATTTAAAAATGTTTAAAAAAATTGTTTAAATAACTAATTTTATGGTACCTATTTTTAAAACTTGACACAAAATTCGCAATATTTAAGGATGATGATGGGTAAAAAGAATCACATTTGTAATTGTATTTGTATGAATACTAAGATTTTATGGCAAAAAGCTAACAAACTTGAAAACTTTGCATCAAAAGTCATGTTTATTAAGCTACTAAGCCTAAAATGTATAGTTTAGCCACTGAATCAATATTTTAGCTGCTTAGTTATTTTTATAACTTTACTGTACTATAAACCATTACAATAACATTATATTATTGTATTCTTGCAGAGGCCGTCTTTGGATGTTTTACTTGGAAAGAAATATCCACATTTGGTGAACAGCAATTTAGAACATGGTTTCTATTTTGTGCACAGGTTAGACTTTGTGACCAGTGGTGTGTTATGCATTGCACTAAACAAACGAGCATGTGCCAAGGCTTCGGGCGCAATGCAAAAAAGAATATCCCAAAAGTATTACATAGCATTAGTCAGAGGACATGTGTCCAAAAACCATTTGGATTTGACTGATTCTATTGGTAATAGACTTTATAATGATATTTATGTAATCTATTTATACCTTATTTTGTTTTATCATATAATACAAAAGGGTAAAGATTTCTGTTTTAAAGAAACCCTTTTCACTGTGGAGAGGTGTTACTGACTAGGGACTTTCAAAACTTGATAATTAGTAGGTACCTAATAGTACAAATTCTCAAACTTTATAATTACATCAAAATATTCTAGGCGTGGGAAATATTAGACTATACACAATACACTCTTATTATATCGTAGTCCCTACAGTCTAAGTCACACATATGAAATTATTAAACCCGATAAATATATTTATATTTTATAATATTAGTTATTATAACAGACTTGGTGACTAGTACAACAAAAAACCCATTGCAAAATATAAATATTATTTTATGTGAAATAGTGTGATAACTAATTTAAAAAGATCTTGCCAGGAAGTATAAAGTGTGTATAAAGTGGTCCCTGAAAGTCCCATCTTCAGCTTTATTGGTTTTATTTTGTTTAAGTCTAAGAGACGATCAAGCTACAAAGGAAGTCGCAATATCAAAATGTATTTTAAATCTTGGTATTGTAGTTATAATATATTATATTATATCATATTAATACTTTTTTTAAAACAATTTGTTTTGCAGGGTACTGTGCGAGAGAAGCTGAAGGAAATCGAAAAATGTGCACCATGGACAAGGTGTGTTGCACCGGGCCACGGGACGCACACACTCGGCTAGTAGTATTGGAGCGTGGCATGTTCATGTCGTATCCCGCAACCAAAGTCTTGTTGCAGCTCATCACTGGTCGACGTCATCAGATCAGGGTGCACTGTTCGACAATAGGACACACGATCATCGGCGATTACACATACAGCAATCGTAAGGACACGAGTCCTAGCCGTACGTTTCTCCACTCTTATAGGTTGGTGTGCTCTGAATACCGACCTGAATGGAAACTTTTTCACCCGTCTGTAACGTGGCCCTTTTTAACATGGGACCTTGGCTTACTCGAAATGTTCAACAACGTTGATTTTTTGTATTATAATCCAAATTAAAATAATATATTATTGTCTGTTAGACCCACCCAAAAATAGACCTAGGTTATACCTTAAGTTGAACCTATATAATGCTTATCCTTTAAATACTATTTTAAAAACCTCTACTTAGTATTTACTTTTTGTTTACTAGTTAATACATACTAAATGGTGTAATACTTAATATTCGTCAGTCAAGCCCTGAAGCTCCCTCCCAAAATTCTCAAAGTAGGTAGTAGCTACTATATGTTGAATAGCATATGATGACAAATTGATAAATTATATTTTTTATTTTTTTTTATTTATTTGTTAACGGGCTGGGCCCTTTAAAACAGTTTAACATAATACAATAATATATAATTTAAATAATTAATACAATGACACAATTAAATTTACATAAGATAATAATTACAGAATAATAAGTATAATAATGATAATAAAACAAATATAAAAAACCTATAAATATATTAATATAATATTATCGTTTATCATATTTATGTGCGTGGTTATTTCATTATTTGTTTTAGACTGGAACTGGGCGTCGACGGAATAAACGTCCAGACGATCGATCCATTTACTAAGGCTAAACTTAATGGTTTGTGGATCCCAGTGGAATACATCAACGGAGCAGGAGACGATTGTTTTCGTTTATTTGACAGCCACAGCTGACATACGTAAATTATGAAGTCATACCATGTATGATGTATTCATGTGCATGTACATATAACATATCAATATAATAACCAGTTTAATATTGTATTATGTATTTTTATTTTATGTGGTATCGAAGATGCTTCCGAGAATGCTTGCGCATTACTTTGACATTTTAGGACCTACCTAAAATAGTATGAGACATAGAGTAACAAAATAGTGTTACTCTATGGTATGGGAGCACTGTAGCTGCTCATGAATCGCTAATATTTTATAAAATAGCAGCCTAAGTCCGCCCCACACATTCATTTTGGAACTTTTACTCTGCACAATACTTTATTTTTGATACTGTAACGGGAAAAGATATTTTTTTAATTATAGTAACTATTCAACTAAAAATTGCATGTCATAATAAATATAATACATAGATAAAATAGTAATAAATAATTTTAAAATTTTAAAAATATACTTTTAAGTAAGTAAAACTGTTTAATAATAAAGTCGTATTAAAAAGTATTAACATTTTAGAAGCCAAAAAAATGCTTGTCATAAAATACAAAGTTGCATAATAATAAATTCATACATTGTTAAGAGGACGCCACGCCCGCGTGTGTTGTCTCCGTCTGACAAAGGAACAACATAGCAAAAATTGTTTTGCGCGGGACAACTTTTATCTTTCTGTGTTTGTAGTAGTGGCTCCAAAATTTCTGAACATATCGAGTAGAAAATTATCTATGCAACAGCGTGCCTATATTTTTGATAACACAAATACAATAAAAGTTATATGCTTCTAAACATTTTGTTTTTTTTTTTGTCATTTTGCTTATAAAAAATGATTGGAAAGTGTAACTAAAAAAAAAAGCACGCTGTTGTAGAAAGTTCTTCTTTACGTGTTGTGAAAATTTGGTAATTCTACAACAAATATGGTACAAGAAAAGTTGTCCCGCGTTAAACAGTTTTTGCTATGTTGTACATTTGTAAGACGGAGACAGCACATGCGGGTGTGGCGTCCTCTTAAACGAGGCTAAGCATTTAACATATTCATATCCATAAATTTAATTTATCATGGACGGGTGCACGATATCAAATTAAATATAATATTATACTAAAAGTTATGGTTAAAAAACCTACTAAACCTACAATACTTGATAAATCAAAATTTTAAAATACATATTAACACACTTCACATAAATAAAAGAAAATAAATTAATAATTCTCTTTTTTTCTACAATATGAATATCAATAACATATTGGTACATTTTAATTTCATAATCTTGTTAATAAATAACTAAGATATCATACATTTTAAATCAGCATAATTTTTCTGGGTTACATGCAGTATTAATAATTCTGCAACTATGTTATGTGAAATAGTTACAGAAAAGTTCATCGACGGCCATATGAATAGATTATTAAATAGATTAAGTTATGTTATCATTTTGCTATTTGCAAATAAATTACCCTCACGGTATGAAAAATATAAGATGGGGGCCAATGTACATGTCTTTTTTTTTACTCTTTCACATATAAAATTACATGTGGTTATATTTTTGTTGAGCTAGGGGTATTTTTAATTTTTTTTGCCAAATCTTTGTGCACTTTCCATATATTTACACAGCTAACATACGCTATATAATGATCATGTCCATAGAAAACTGCTCCAGATAATATATATCTAAAAATTATTTAAAACAAATAACAATTAATTAAATAATATATTATTTTCAAATAATTTTATACAATAGGTACCTACCTGTTATTGTCAATTGTCAGACTACACTGCAAGTCAGCCAATGAGTACTCTTGATATTCAGTAATTTAATCTGTTTCAATAAATAAATGATTTACTAAAATTCTCGTTACATTTAAAAATCCCAAACAGTTTAGTTCTGTGTATTTAGTTTTTTTACTTCACTGTATTCTTTCAAACTAAACTCCATATCATTGAGATTGCTGAATGATGATTTAAAAATTATTTGTCGTTTTTCAACAGCTGATGGCACACTTTCAAACCACGAAAATTATAAGGAGTTGTGAGTTGTATATAGCAAATAGGTACATAAGACTGCGAGTAAGCTGCATTACTATTTTCTTTTTTAGATCTGGTGAAATTTGTAAAGTTGAAATTTCGGAAATTTTTCTAAAATATGCAAATATTGCAAATACTGCTAAATAATATTGTTTGATAACATATTAATGCCGAGCTCAGAAAAAAAAAAATATTTAAGATTAAAGTATCCATTTTTTATTACTTCTGTAAATTTCAAAGCCTAATTTTGAATTTTTTTCATGTCTCGACACTTCTAGAGTTTTATATTAAGTTATAGTTAAACCGTTAAGACTAAAAACAATATTGTGAGATGCCGGACAAAAAAATGGACTCACGACAGTATACTGTGTATCTAAATGGCCTAGACGCAGAGTTCCGTGTTCTGAATTGTTTAGATTTAAACACTCCGAATAATATTATGTTTCGGAATCTGAAATAAAAAATATATCATGTCATCCAAAGAATTCAAAAACT
>NW_019100502.1:40043-46307 GCF_001856785.1 Myzus persicae
CAGAGGCGGATTTCCCATTAGGCATTGTAGGCAGCTGCCTAGGGCGGCAAAATTTGGGGGGCGGCAAATTTTGTAGTGTTTTATTAAAAAACATCAAACATATAGTACATCGTATATGATATTCAGTATACCAATCTATTTTGGTTCATTATAATTTATAGTCATTACCTATAAATATTATAGTAAACAATTATATAGAAAACAGTTTTTGATAATACTATATATTTTAACACGTTGGTATAGTCCACCCAGAGCCCGCATGGGTCATAAAAATATATAAAGCAACAATGGTTTTATTATTCTTATCGGGGATCGACGTCGCGCGTCGTCGTAATTTCGATAAAAATAAATACTCACACTGCCACACTATATTACTAATTCGACATATGACAATCATATGAACTCAGAACTGTAACGAATAATGATAATAATAATCAAAAATTTGGTTATTAAATTATTATATTATTTCGCAATCTGTGTTTGAAACATCGAGTCGCGTGTCGTAAATAACTTCAGGCGAAAAAAATAGTCTAAAAATTAAAATGGACGTCCACTACTATTGTCTATATATTAAATATTTAGAGTAGGTATTTTGGAGGGGTATTGTAACTTTTTCACCTATTATAGGAGCGGCAAATTTTTGGTGCCTATAGCCGTAAAAAAGATAAATCCGCCTCTGGACGCAATCGATCTAAAATTTCAGTTAGCTAAGCTGCAGACATGAATAAGAAGAAACATGAAGCGACCCGTACGGTTTTTTTTCAAATCTCAATATTTTCAGACTTAGTGCTGTCGTATATCTGATTTATTCCGCAATGCACATGTAATATCAGGAATTTCACCGAAGCCCCAAAGCGTCGATGTTTAAAGTAATTAATTTTGGTTTCATATTTTTTTGGTGCTTACATTTATTTTTTATACTTCAAATAAAAATTTAATTTCATGAAAAATATGATGCTACCTACCCCTGTTTAGACACATATTTTATTTCTTAGAGCAAATGCACAAAATCCGAGAGATCAATTAATATACAAAAAATATAATAATAATGTAATAATATACTCGTCGTTGTCGTTTATCTGCTCCCTGATGGTAGGGTAATTTTATAATTATAACCTATTTTTAAGTACTTTAAATAGAAATTCCCGTTATAAGTGATTACTCATAAGACCCAATTTTAATTTATAACTTATAATTTTTTTTAAAACCAAAGTTAGCAGTTACAGGACACTATTAATTTAGTGTTATATATATTTCATTGTTTTATTATAATATATTAATATTACATTATATTATAGTTGTATCCAAAAAACAAAAATGTTCACAGAGGGGTAAACTTACTATCCTGACCAGTAATCACCCCGTAAGAGTGATTATGAAAAATATACTTTTATATTAGTATAGGTATCTTTATATAATATATAAATAGACACAGGCTTTTAAATATTCTAAAATGTTGTAGTTATTTAAACCTGGGTGTATACGAGTTGAAAAATTTAAGTTATGTCAATTTTACATTTTTAACATTGATTTTACAATTTATTTTTTTTGTTTCTCTCATCACGTTATTTTGGAAGAGTAAAAGTGCTTAGATTTTTTTTTCAACAAGCATCTTTTCTGGTAGAAATGTGAATACTATCGTTACTTTGATGGCTCAAAAGTAAAAAATTCTCAATAGTTTTCAAAAGCGGCAGGAAAAACAAACAAAAAATTAAGGAAAAAAGTGAATTTTCACTGAAACTCGGTTTTCGACAAAATCGATTTTGGTCTTTGATGTAACTCCAAAAAAATATACCGTAGTATAGGTACCGAAGATATACATGACATTTTTACTGAATATTTATAACGGCGTTTTCTATAAACCATACAATTTTGACAACAAATTTTTATAAGCCTTTGAATTTTGAATTTTGACAAAATAAGTAAGAGTCACGAAAATGTGTAAAATATTTTGAGTTAGAAATTCATAAAAATGTTTCGTTTTATATCTAAGTTTTTAAAACTTAGTACAAGATTCCTTATAAGTTTGTCTACCTTTATCAAAAAAAAAAATTCTACCGGAAAGTCAAATTTAAAATTTTTATAAGCATTTGAAGTTGACATTTTGACAACATTCACTCCATTTCTCATATAAATATTTTTACTTATTCTTTTATAATGGAAAAACCAATAATTGCAGATATTTCAAATTCACAGCATTTGTTTATATTTTCAATTCATATACTTAATACAATTTTCAAATTATTTTGCCTCGTTTTGAGCTGTTTACAAACAATTTGAATTTTGAATTTTGAATTTTTTTAGTTTATTTCGTTTTTTTTTCTATAATTGTTAATAAAATTGTATTTGTTGGAGAAAAAAGCTTGAAAATTCAATAAAATGCTCCTCATAGATATTTACAATATTAGCTAAAAAATATTTAAAATACATAGGCATGAGTTTTGCAATGAGCTTTTAAAGTTTACATTTTAATAAAATTCACATCATTTAAAAATTTTAAATGTACAAATAATTTTATAATTTAAAATTTTTGAAATATTTAACTTTTGTAGGTTAGGGTTGAAAATTCAAAACAATGTTTCAAGCAAGTAGGTTATTCTGTTATTATAAAATCAAAAACATAGTATCCCATATTTTTATTTTCAAATGTGAACTAAATTTAAGATTTATGTTATTTTGTTGTAAATTAAAAATATTATTCGTGGGTACTTGAAACTTTTAAAGTATATTATTATATTTTATACCCACGATGACTTTTCAAATGTACTTTTTTTTTAATGAATTTAATCTACTGCGGAGTACTAATACTTATTAGTAAAATAAATTACTTTAATCACAATAATATCATCGAATATACTAAATTATTAAGTTATATTATAGACTGACAGGCCGTCGTCGCTCAGAATCGTTTTTCGTATACAATGATTTTTTATTGTTGAATTCAAACTTAACGCCAACCATTACAGTGACCCACTTGTAACCTAATATACAGCAGAGCGACCTCCACATACCAGATTTTTAGTTTTTTTAATATAATTTTCAATATCTTAACATTTTTAACTTAACTGATTTTTATTGCTAAACATTTATTAAATAATGAGTTACTTTTAATCAAGTCCTAGTTGCGTAGTTTGTTTATAAAAAAATTAAATAGTAAATAAAGTAAAAATTATTATTTTTAAAGATGCTACGTATTACATCAAAATTTACTTTTTATTATGATTTTAAAACCAGAAAACTGACTATTTATGTACGTAAAAAAAATAAGTTAGTTGTAAGTTTCCAAATCAATTTTAACTTAATTGAATTAAAAATAAAATAAGGAGAACTATTAACTTAAAACTTTTTGAAATGTTTCATATCGACTTAACTTAACTCAGTTAAAAATGTTCATAAACCTGCCCGGGCTTGCAGTTATTATTATACTAAATTATTTTTTACATCTAGGTACTACCATAACATATTATCTAACTCTAATTTATTGCAATAATTATTTATTTTCTTAACACAATATTTCAGGAATTAATATATTATAAATTAATTAATAATAAAAATAATTGATTTAAACGATACTTATAAAATATTGAAATAAAATAAACACACTTGCTAATCAGTAATGTTAACTAGTCCCTGTGTATTATACTATTATTAAAATAAAAATGAACCAATAGCAGAGTTCTAGTAGATAACTAACTTGCCGTGCCAATAGTGAAGAAATATGACTTTCGTAAGGTATAAAAGTTATACGTTATTGAATAAAATAGTTAAAACACAAGTAAACATATAACAACTACGTATAGGTAAAATAAAAGCTACAACTTAAAGAGATTTTAGCTATATAATATCTGTAATTTCTAATAACAAATAGCTTATATACATACGTATTGTTGAACATTTTACTATTTAGGCTGCGTTTTTTTCAGAGATGGTATTCGTCAGTGAAAATTTGCNAGTTTTATAAATAAAAATATGAAATATCTAACTTTATTAGTTATTACTTGCATTATAAACTGTATCTAATTATTCTAATTATATTTCCATAACCAATTTATTTCCTTTCAGAAAAATGTTTTTTTATTGTATTGGTATCAATATGCGCATATTAAAGTAAACAAGAGTTTTATTTATTAATTACAAACTAATAAATATATTATTGAATACACGCGTAATTCATAATATCTTTGTTATTACTTATTAGTTATTAGTAAATCGTAGGTTTCAAATGATTGTAAGATAGGTAGAAAAGTAGAACCTTATAAATAATAGATGACTGATGTGTGAAAAGTGTATAATGTTTAGAAATACGCAAAAAATGTAATTTAAAAAATATACCTATGAGGTAGCGGTATAACGTAAAATAATATTAAATTCAATTAATTAACCTACAAAAAATAATATTTAGATATTTAGGTAATATTAGCTTAGAATACAGTTATATATTAGATATTAAATACATTTTTTATGAAGTAAGTATTTAATAATGCAATAAATACAACAATACAAGCCGCGTATAGGTACGCATGAATACTAAAAATATTACGGCGGCATAATATACTATATACGTGTTACGTGTATGCATTTTATATTTACGCGAACCGTCAAAGACGAAGGTTGAGAAAATAATAAACGTCGCTCCCGAATGAGCAAAATCGTCGGCCGGCCGCCGACTGTGAGTAGTGGGCGTGGTTTAAACGCCGCGCGCTTGCGGATCGTGAAAACACCTAACAGCGCGTTCTCTCGGCCGTTGTATACGTTTTGCTTTCGGTGTAGCGTCCTCTTAATAATGGTTGGTTCTGCTTAACATAAATTTGCTTTGTTGCGCGTGGGACATAAAGAGCAAACAAATAGTGCGTAGACATCTTCTCCTAAGTGTCATCAAGTTGAACAAAAAATTAAGAAAAGACATATTTCAATGTCAAACCATGGTTTTTTAATCATTAAAAGTTCACAAAAATAAAAATTTAAATTAAGTTTAAAATTAATAGACAATAGAGAATATTTTAATTTGAAGTTTAAAATAATAAAAAAAAAAGTGAAAAAGAAAAAAATGCATATCAGTAGTCAAATCACATACCAATGCTCCGCCTTTGTTGCTAAACATACAAATACGTATATGTATGCTTTTTGGACCACTGCGTTACGTCTGTTAATGCATTTTAGCATGAATGGATCTGCGTAATCCACTACACAGTTTTCAAAGCACCTACTTGAACGGTCAGCTCGGAGCGTGGGTAGATTACCCATAACAAGCAACACGTTTTTTGGCTGCGCTTTGAAACATGTTACGCACTGATGTATTACCTTTCTTACACACCTCCACCCATTGATTGGCCTGCAGTATACCAGACGCACTGATGCAAGCCTAGCATGTGGTCCGGCATGCATTAATTTTTTTGTTCGTGTATTAGCATAATTAATTTTACAAAATTCGTTTCATTAGGTAATATAATTGGAAATCGTTGGTCGGTATTAATATCCGTTTGCCAACCTACCACCTACGCCAACAAATCCGTTGCCGTCTATAAATTGGTTTAACTTATTTATTTTGCTTTTTACTGACACATTACGATTATTTTTTAACTCATTAATTTCTATTGAGAAATGTGCTCTTTGTATAAGTTTTATAACAATTTTAGTATCCGTTGAGATCTCGTTTGCATACAGTGGCCTGATTATTCGAGAGGTATTGTTCCGTTTCGATAATGCATTATTTTTGTACCGTAATAAATACGAAACAACGTGTAGTAATTTGGTCAGCGACGAATATCTATATTAATATCTAACGACACGTCTTTTTGTGAGGTGCATACAACGATTAGTGCAGTATTTTTCTCACCCAGAACATTTCCAACGTGTTCCGTTTTTTTTGTAAGGGGTTTTATATACCTAGTTTTTAGTTGTTTTTATTTTTTTTATTTTTTATATTTTTTATTTTTTATACATTTAAACATTTTACTCACCAGCCATGACGGACCATACCAACGCATTGTTATCTTTTAGCCCGCTAGGCGTACACCCTAGTGACAACACGTCAGCTGGATTGCCGTTTGACGTCACATGCCATCACTCCATGCGATCGGACAACGTATGTATTTCGCCCACACAAATCGCTATAAACTTCTTCCACCTGCTCGACCCCTCAGATATCCAATCTAATGTTACAGTCTAATCCGTCCATAAATATCGTCGTGATATATTCAGCTTAAGTGCAGGTATAATTACGTCTATCAAACGCGGCAAGAGGAGCGCTGCACATAGCTCTAA
>NW_019100503.1:0-17047 GCF_001856785.1 Myzus persicae
TTATTGAATACTATGTAATATTTATAGGGGAAGTTAAATATGAGACCTAA
Source organism: Myzus persicae (assembly GCF_001856785.1). Classification (NCBI taxonomy): domain Eukaryota; kingdom Metazoa; phylum Arthropoda; class Insecta; order Hemiptera; family Aphididae; genus Myzus; species Myzus persicae. The sequence continues at coordinate 51 of NW_019100503.1, forward strand.
ATTTAACTTATTATAGAAGTTATGTGACTCCTTTTGCACAGTGGGGTGGTTTTTAGCCGCACCACCCATTTCTTGTTCTTATGACATGCATTGTCCATATCAAAAGAATTATGTGAACATGCGTTACAAAAAAAATTGAATATATTTAGAATGAGTGGTTACTGAACTAAATTAACAAAATATAGAATAGTTTACTGTGGCCCGTAATACACGACTGTCGAAAGTTAGCTGAAGTCTGAGATCAAATATCAATGATAAATAAGAGTGGTCAATCGATTTTTGTTCATAGAATTATTTAGTTATTTTTAAAATTATGATTTTAATTATTATTATTGTTGTGCATACGCATTCCTTTTCCTTACAAACACACACATACACACAAACATACATGCACGTCCCCATGTGCGTCATAATATAAATATATTTCAAATTTTCAACTATCAATTATTGATTAAAAATGTTTCATATTGTGACAATAATTTCTTAGCATTACACAGTATAATATTTTCTGAAAATATAATAAATATAGTCATGTTATTGAGCTAATAAAATATAATAATGGTTAAATGGCAACAAGCGCTGCTTTTAAAATCAGACAGGGGCAAATGCCCATCTTGTCCCCCAAATGACACCACTGTATTGGCACCTGTGGAAATAAAATCTATAGAAAACATTACCAAATACCATGCTTGTCGAGTGCCGTACCAAAGAGCACACCAACGAAAACAACTTTTACTATACTCTAGTTTAAATAAATCATGACAAAAAGGCCCACAGATACGCTGTGATTGGCTACAATTATCGGTTACTCGTCGTGATTAGGCGGCCACTGGCAGATCATGTGAAACACCTGCGCGAAACCTTACGTGTTTCCGTCGTACATTTTTCCAGATTTATTTGGAATAGAGTATAGAAGTTCATCGTCTTGATGTTCGTCGGAAAAAAACAAAAGTGTCTGAGCATCGCTCTTTTTGCCGACATTAGGCCGTTTTAGCGGACTTGGTTTTTACATTATGATAATTATTTATAATTTACCGATACTCTGAGAGCTTAAAACGGGTATGGGGTTACGGATGCAAGGAGGGGTCGCGCGTGTGCCACTCACAGCGGGTGCGGTCTTCGATCGACGGAGACCTGAGTCCCGGTATAATTCACCATATCAGATGTCGCAATCGCAATGTACTAACTTATACCTATGTGTATACTCAAGCCTTGGCAAGTTAATGATAATTTTTAACTGAGTTAAGTTTATAAAAAAAATTTAAAAAAGTATAAAGTGCCACATCTTTTGAGAACAAATACTTCCGTCCAGGCGTTTTCTTAGACCTATCACAATAATTGTTATGTACTGACGTCCCGACATATGCATATATACTTGAAGTAGGCAAGGGCACGCATGAGATTGTTCACATTAGACGGGCTAGAATGTCATTAAACTCGAGAAAGTGCCTTGGGAAAACTAGGAGAATAACTAAAGTCATTGTGTGCGTAGTTCTGAGAACTCGACAAATGAAATTGTATTGCGAAAGAAATATGGAGATAAAAGAACTAGAAACGTTGACACGAATTGATTATAATAAATATTATTACTTTGGTGTTCTTCAAGGGGGGCATTTATCACCAGTCACCACTGTTATTTGCATTATTTATTCTGGACATAGGTGCCTGTTTCAAATACTGTAAATACCAACTGTTTGCTGATGATCTCAAGATTTATGCAAATGTCACAATTTATGATCATTATAACATTCAAGATGATCTGAACAGATTTTGTGATTGGTGCCAATTAAATGGGTTAAAATTGAACACCGCTAAGTGTTTAAAAACGTATTTTTCCAGTTCAAGAACCAAATTAATTAATGTCTGTCATCTTTTTGAAAATCACATTGAGGATATTAGTATCAATAAAGATTTTGGAGAAGTTTTTAAAACCGATCTATCATTCAAGTCAGATGTCGATCATATCTGTACGAAGTCCTTAAGAACTCTTGGCTTTTTNCAAACGAATGACGGTGATAAGTTCCAATTTCTGTTATGGGGTGGGCTGGTGTGACGTCACCCCAGCCCACCCCCTTTATTTTTTTTATAACTTAAAAACCAAGGTAATACAAATGGGGAGAATGGTCATACAAATGCATACAAATGGCGTACTAAAGGTTGCGTATGAAAAACCATCAATATTACATATGCGGTGGGCTGGTGAGACGTACGTGCATTTGATAGGGTCTGGCACACCAGTTCACTGTTTAAATTAAAAAAGTTTCTCCCAGCTAAACTTTATCTGTTGACCAAATCGTGCCTAAAAACCGATCATTCTTCGTCCGCCAAGGAGACTATCTCTCGTCTCAATTTCAAATACATGCAGGAGTATCTCAAAGAAGCGACTTATCACCCGACCTATACAACGTCTATACAGCTGACATTCCTAACTCCAATACATTGCAAGCTACTTACGCTGACGGCACGGCAATTCTCTCACCACATCTTGACCTCGCAACAGCATACCGAAACCTTAAACCCATATTAACAATATTTCAAAATAGTCCTCCAAGTGGAGAATCAAAATCAACTCAGATAAGTCTTTCCACGACCGCCTCTACCCGCAATCTGCTTCCAGAACAATCAAATTCCAACCACAACTCAAACCAAATATTTAGGTGTAATATTAGACAAACGTTTAACTTGGGGTCCACACCTAAAAGCTAAAATCAATTTTCTTAACAGTATACTTCACCTATTACGCCCAATTATCAAGTCCAAGCTCTCAATTTGTAATAAACTACTAACATATAAGTCAATGTTAAAACCTATATGGGCCTCCCGGATCCAAATATGGTAATGTGCCAAGCCCTCCCAAATAAAAACCATCCAGGCTTTCGAATCAATCTCTATACGCCAAATAACATCCACGCTATGGTATGTCTCTAATCTCTCACTACACAACGACCTAAAAATCGAAACAGTCTACTACAGCTAAGAATTATTACAAAACATTTCACACTAAATCTATTAATCACACAATTCCAATGGTATCTTAGCTAGTGAATCTCTCTCACATAACTCCCCTCATCGACTCAAAAGAAACTGGTGTCGTGACCTTTTGAATCACGACTAATACTAATTTAAAAAAAAATAACCCCCTTCAGGTCTGAGGGTATCCACACTGGCGGACCTCCCTCCTCACGAACTGTCATGTTGTTTTTGTTTTTTAAACTATTTTAAGTCACCAAATTTACTTATTGTAAAAAAAAAAAGTATAAAGTTAATAGGTAGTTATTCTAAATTGTTTTAACTCAGTTAAGTTATTTGAAAACTTAAAACCAACTTATCAACTTAAGAATAGTTATTTATTATTATTTTTTTTTTTAATAAATAATCAGCTATATCGTTTAAAATAATAAAATGTAAATGTTTATGCAATATAATATATTATCAATAATAATTTTACTATATTCATTAATTTTTATTTAATTATTTAGAAATGAACGAAATTGGATTGGATTAAAAGTAACTCGTTATTTATTAAGTTTATATCAACAAGGGTCAGTTAAGTTAGAAAGTTATAACTAACTTAGCTTTTAACTTTTTAACTCGTTTTTGCCCAGGCTTGAATTCATTACACATATGATATATATAGTATTTATGTTTAGTTATAATTAGTATACAATTACGTGAAATATAAAATATAAAATTACATATTTTTAAATAACCAAGAATAATGAAAGTTATTTTGTTGCAATTTAAAAATATTGTTCTTTTATACCTACTAAAAACGTTTAGAGTATATTAATCTATTTTATACATTCAAATATACATTTTATGAGTATTCAAAGTTCCAATGTTGATGAAATTGTAAATTTATACAATTTTTCCTCTATCGATCGTAGTTATATTGTAGTAATTCAAAAAATAATGACTGATTATAATAGAAATATTGACCAAAAATGTATGAGATAATTTTTTAGACACAAAATAATTATGAAAAATATTGGCGCTTATTATACTATTTAGAGCGACTTTTCCTTTTTTAAATTATGTTTTTATCTAATAAACTAATCTACCGTTTGAAATCTTTAAGATAATCGAACTAATACGATCAAGGAGTATGATTTGGTCTTTTTACGGTAAGACCCTCATTATTTCATATAACACTAAAAATGATGAAAATGATAGTCTCATGGAACCCCCAGTACAAACGTATATCACTTATACATTATTACCTATAAAAATAGTTTGAATAAATTATTTTATGTTATTATCAAAAAATATTTACATAAAATGACCTACAATGTACCGAGGGTTTTTCCCCATTTGACAATTCTAAAATACATCAGCAAAATTAGGTATTTACAAATCACTGCCCATGTGCCTCAGACTGAGAATAAACGGTAGTTCATTGGAATAAATCTTAGATCATACACATGGATGGAGCTACTTTAATACTTTAATAATTTGCTGTGTATAACTTAAACTTGCAATAATTAGTTATTTTATAGTGGGTGAGGGGAGTTATTTTGTACACAACTCGGTACACAAGCAATACACACGTAGCTCCATCCATCGCATAATTTAATCTAAGAAATAAATGACACAGAATAACTGAATTATTTATATTTTATAAGCCACTTACTAATCAATGCATTTATAATTATTTTGATATTAATTGATTCTAAAAACAAAACAAACAGTTAATCATATTAAATTAAAATTTTGACTGTGATATGCAAAGGCACAAAAATAATATTTGATATTTCATCCACACAATAATAATAAGGTTCTTCAACAATCAATCAGATATCTCTCACAGACCACAGTTTAGATTCTGGGTTGGCTCTCATCGCTGGGACGAAAATCCAACCAGCAATCATTACTAAAATTAAAACAATATTAAATATTATGTTGTATAAACACATATTGATATATATTGACATATTGATGTACCTATTGATACATCTTTTTAGCTTTCAATAACTCATGTGAAATTAAAGCTAAAATTTTACAAGCTGTTAACTTTTAGTTAGGTATTGAAATATTGAATTATAAATACTTTTAGATTTCTTCATACGAAGAACATACAGAAATCCATAAAATCACGTCTGAACTAAATATATAATTGAAAAACGGCATAAAAAGAATATGCGCAAAACACAATGTTTCAAATTCCAATCGCATGGCCACACGCAAAATTACAACAACCATCCTTCACAGTGCATCAAATGTGGAGAAATTCACCATATTCATTAGTGTACCAGTCCTGACTAGTGGAAGCTCCTAAAAATAAAAACACTTCCACAGAAAATATCTTCAGTTTATGTTCATAATTTAGTTTGAATCTTAATGACTTAATAAACCCACTCATCACATCACTTTTCTATGTTTTAAATTCACTCATTGCCAAAAATACTATCTAACTTTATTCTTTTCTATTCTATTTATTCTTCATCATAAATCTTATCTGGTATTGGCCAGATTCGTTTCTACCTCATTAAAATAAATAATTATAAATGAACTACCTACTAAGTATATTATCAGTTATCTGTATATTAAATAGGGTTTTAAAAAGTTCCAACCCATACTTGCTTTTAATCAATATTTTTTTTTGTTTTATTGAACTTAAGCCCGGCACCTAAGGCCATTAGCTGTTGTAGGGGTTATGAACTGTGGTAGGGCTTAGTAAGATTGGTACTGTAAGTTGTTTTTTTTTACGATTGTTACGGTTGTTACGGTAGGTAGCAAGCAAGTGCATGTGTGGCAAGGTGTTTAACTACTATGAACCCGGGTGGACACCCATCCGGGAGCTAGTTGCGACTGGCAGCAACCAACGTACCACGCCGAGCCACAATCAATATTTTATAACTTTCTTAACTATTAATTTGGTACATTCAATTTTGTATTTCAATTCAATGTATATTAATTAATATTGTTCCATCTATATTTATTTCATAAATTGGTTCCTGAAATATTGAGCTATTATGATTTTACTTGAAGCTATAAGAAAAAAAAAACCAAACAAATGAACAATAATTGGGTCTAATTAACAGAACGTCTTGTTATTTTATGACATTGATGTTATTTGTTTTCCTCACCAAACCAATTTGTAGATATAACTATATACTATACACATTTTGTATTTTTGGTATTTATTAGGTATTTATTAAATCAAAATTCTGGGTAATAGATTTGCAGTCTACCGCAGACGAGTTGACACGAATAATTAGGACATTATTCGTGGAATTTATTGAAACAACTACATACGTGGTATATCCTCTTCAAAATATAAACCATCCAATCCTAAATGACCTGAAATAATAATTTAAACATTTATTTACTTATTATATTCAGGATTTAAAATATGTTATGAATGGCATTTTCAATTTACATATGAGTCTTTAACTAAAAACACATTAGACTTTATCAAATGCCTATAATACGTGTATAATAATGCAGTTCGTTAAAATTATTATTATTTTTGCGATAAATATCATGACAATTTTATGGGTAAAATCTTCTTGGTTCTAAAACTCAATGAGTACATATTGTATACTATCCTTGTTTTGTTATAAAATCTGTCTCGATCAAAATTAATATTATTGTACCACGGTCTATCATGAACAAACATTTCAAATTTAGATTAAAAACTTAAAACTGTTTTATTTTTAGTTATTCGGTGTAATGCAGTGTACATTTTTACTGTATATGCATTCCAGTACCTAATAGATATTTCATAAAAACGTAGGTGTTAAAGTGTTATATTATAACGATTAACGATGGAAGTAAAGTGTAGTAAACCCAAAAACAGTAGTATATTACTCATTGTTATTTCATAATGCTTATTAGAATATATTACTTATAAATTATACACGAGATATGGTTGATTAATTTGTGATAGATAAAGGTAGGTATAAATATGCAATGTGCGTAAAAGCTTAAATAAAGATCAGAGGTGAAAACAACAGATCGTTTTTACCTATTTTACATATAATTAGAGAAATGAAAATTGGGCCTAACGAGGGTATTAGGTTACAAGACACGTCGATAGGCATACTTGCTTATGCTGATGATATAGTATTGATGGAAGAGTCTCAGGATAGGTTGAAGAGTTTATTCAGTAGGTTGCATAATGCAGCGTCAAAAGTAGGACTATGTGTAAATGAAGGAAAAACGGAATATATGTTTTTGAGTAGAAGGGAACTACTGACCTTTCTGTCAGTTCATAAGAGTGGATAACTACGTATTTAAAAGGGTAGAACAGTTGAAATATCTAGGTTCTATTTTGACCGAAAAAAATAATGTAGCAAACGAGGTAGCAGCAAGAATTCAAGCTGGGAATAGACGCTATTATGGACTGACTAAGGTACTAACATGTCCAAGGCAATGGGAGACGCACCAAAGAGGTAGGGAGTGGAAAGATGGACGATTCCAATATACCACCCACGTGCCAACCCAGTAGAAAGGCGAAATCAAGAGTTGAAGAAAGGATTGCGAACCCTACTTGTTGATGAGCCTCATCGTCTATGGGATGTCTACCTGCCACACGTGTTGTTCTCCGTAAGAAACAGAGAGAACCGAAACACCGGACAGTCACCGGCCAAAATGATGTTTAGCCGGGAGATCAAGGCCCCCGGAGATTGGCAGCTCGAGTTGCCCGAAGGATCTCGCGAAAATGATCCGGAGTTGTCCGGAGCAGTGTGGAACCCTCCGGTATAAATCAAAGATTCTCCGGTGGAACCGGATGATGCTGCTGTGGTAAAGGGGGTTACCCGGTGGTTTCCGGATCCAAAGTCCTCAGTACCCATATACCCCCAGAATCCCCGGGAAGAAGCAAATCTGTTAGTAGGGGATTAGGTATGCTACAAAGCGCATCCGCAGTCAAGTGCGGAGAAGCGTTTTCACTCGGGGTTCGCCCCGAAATGGTTAAGTCCGGTTAAGTTGGGTAAACCACTAGGAACCGGAGTGTTCTTGACGGAGGGTAAACACCCTACTAAGTTACATCCCGGCCACCGCGTCATTTGGCCGGATCCGGGCCAGACCGACGGGTGGCCTTGTTCGAGAGGGGGTTCGACGCGGGCTAACACCCCGCAGCCAGAAGCCGCCAAGACTCGAGCAGGATCTCCGGGGAGGGTCCCACCCCGCTGAGCAGCGCGGGCGTAAAAGCGCCATGATGTGAGGGACAGACGGGGCCGGTTCCAGCCTCAGCCGCCAGCTCCACAGCCAGTGCAACAGCCCACGGTGCAGCCACAGCCTGCAAAGTCACCGGTGCAGCAGCCGACCCAGCCGTCAGCCTCGCCGCAACCGGAAACTCCTCCAGCAGGCACCCAGGAGCAACAGCTGACCGTGGAGGAGCGGTGGATCCAGGTCATGGAGGTGACACTCAGGGACCTGGACACCCTCGCAACGGAGTAGCCCGATTGTCGGGCGGGTCTCGTGGACTCGGGGGGGGAGTATGTCGAGGTCGTTATTGCAACGACCGCGGCGTCTCTATCGACGTCCGCGAGATCGCGACCAACAACCGTTCTGACCGCCGCCTGGGGCACGGCCGCCAGCCCGGCCAGCGACGGACAACGGAACCAGCTCTTGCCTGACCGTCGTCACCACCACGTCGCAGCAACATTGTTATTTGTTATAGTCAATTGATAAATAGATAAACTTTAATCGACGTGTCATTTTATACATATTATTATCCTCAAATCCGTCCCAACACCTGCAGGGTTAATTTTAATGTTCCCGGTGCTAATTGACGCTTCTTTTCTCCTTTCAGGGTCCGGTTCTACGCGACAAATTACTTATATAATGAACCCATTTTGCATATGATGACACTAGCTAATGGATCCAATAACATCTAAATATCTTTTTGTGTGTAATTATTTTGTATTATCATTATTATCTTAATATTATGTATGTAATAGTGTAATATAATCTTGTTAATTATAAATGTTAAATAAATATCAAGGGCCTATCCCGTTTACCATTATAATAAATAAATAATCTGATGTTTGCAATGTTAAATGTTTTGGTAAATGTTTGGCAAATCAAAATAGATTGTTTTGTTGGTGTGGAACACTTGTATGTATGAAAAGGATTCGTCACTAAAAACCCAGTTTGAAGAGTCTTCATTAATCGAATCCTTCAGTTAATCATGTATTTAAAGTTGTTGTATGTTTGAATGCTATTGATGAAGTTTTGGCTTGATTCGCTTTGTTTTACGTTTTATTGTATTATTTTCAGAGTTTTTGTTCCTATCAGAAAATATGAATTTTAAGTGTTGTCAGTTTTTGTTTTAAAGAAAATATGGGACTTATATCTGAGAAGTCTATAGTTTTTGGAAATCGTCACTCGTCTCTCATGTTCCTCGCCTTAGCTAACCACCAATCCACTCTCAGCCAAAACTTGTGCTCTTATGGGATGTTGTTGTGGTTTGTTGAATTACCAACGTCTAACTTAAGTATTTTCATATTTTTTTTCAGTTCAGCGGTCGTTATCAACAGTAATACCTCGTGCCGTCCGGTAATCACTTTAAATGCGTGTGTAGTAATTTTCTGTTTTACGCCGAGTGGTAATGTATAGTTTGATTTTTCATGAATACCCTAACTTAATTTTAATTATGTCTCCTAAACTGGATACCAGAATTAAACCTACCCAAAACTACATCTAGTTGTATTGATAGCAATAGTAAGGTTTTTTCTGTATCTAATAAAGATTTAATGGTTATGTTGGAGGCTTTTAAGGTTGAGTCTTTGACTTTTAATAAAGTAATTTCTGAATTCTAGATACAAAATATTAATATTTAAAAGCTGACTTGCTGCTTATCTCCAATCAAATGCTTGAATTGAAATCTGAGTTTACAAGATTACGAAGAAAGATGATTCTCTGAAAGATTAAATTACCAATTGACTAAGCTCCAGTTCAGCTGTACCGTCGCATTTGGTTGTTTCCCATGTTCGCTAGGAAAAATTTGATCGTGAAAACCTTGCTTGTGTATGAGCATATTGATCATAACAAGTTGGGTATTGTCAATATACGTTTGGAGCTTGGTAGAGCTGTTTGTCTTAACATTAAACTGTTGTGCCTCAGTTATCCCCGTTCTGAAGTCTCTCGTCCTATCAAACCTATTCTCAAGAGCAATCATCATTGTTTAATTTGTTGTTAGTGTTATAACTTTTATCGATGGTTTTCGGATGCCTTAAAATCAAACGCCATTGATTAAATAGCGAATCAAAGAGCACAAAAAAAAATGGTTGGTTTACTAGCAGACCAGAAAACAATAAAAAAAAAATGTTAATTGAAAGAAGTAGACACGACGCCTAAGAATAGAATGAAAACAAAAAGTTAGCCCAAGAATGTCAAAAAAAAACCATTTGTTCTAAGATGAGGCAATAGGACGACCGATAGCTCAAATGAAAACCAACATTAAGAGAATAAATGAACAAAAAAATTATAATAACTCACAATTGACAAATGAGAGGTGTATGAACGAGGAGGGAGCTGATAAGGGAAAGGTTGTCGTCACCCAAAAGCAAACTTTGTAAAACGGTATATCACACATAAACCATACTTGTACCCTTTATTTTTTTCGAATACGGTATCACTTCGACTAAATCTGCCTGCCATAGATCGTTTTTGCCATAAACATACACTCTACGAAGGGCCCACGATAAGTGCTCTAATCGTATTAGCAAGAAGCGCTCCATGTCTTTGTTTCTTAAACGATGTAATTGGATCCACGTTTTCAACTAAGAGTTGTACATCGTGTTTGACGAATTTCATTTTATATACATATCTCTGTAACGACGAGTGTTTAGTCGTCGATATCGCTCCTTCAAAATAGGCGGTTGGCGATACCGACTAGCGATATATTTAGGAAAAGGTTGCCCTCCCGGTGAACAAATCTTGCAAACAAACAAATTCAACTTGAGTGTAAAGCGCTGAGCACATAAATATAATAAATACAAATAATAATAATAATAAATAAATCGGGCGCCGCAATTAAGTCTTACAGCTAAGAAACAAAATTGGTCCATCCAACCATCTAAATTAATGACGGCAACTTACACATTGTGCCATCATTAATGGTAGAATGAATGATTAATGGTAACCCTAACCTATGCAATTTAAATAATAATTCATAAAATATATAAACAAAATAACAAGCACAGATAGGTAACTAGTACCAACAACCGCGCCGATTAAAAGTGGCAATACAAAAGTTTAACCTGACGGCCTCCATAGCCGTGACGTCAACTATCGCTCCGCTCGCGTCCTCTGGATCCATACACGGTGCAAAGGTGCAACGGTGACAGCGGTCTTGACGGACGGCAGGGTGTGAATTGTCAATACTCGAACGCTTGTAGTCAACGGTAGCCACAACAGCGAATCGCAATTATGATATTTCATGCGAACGGTAACGATGGTTGATAGCCGACGAACACACCGTCAACACAACTTGACCACGAGGTTTTCGGCGACCGTGCGACAAATCGTCACGACAACGTAGCTAACAAAAAGTGATTGACACGGTTCGTTGATTCTGACGGCCCGTGATCGGGAATAATTGTACACTTGATTGTATACTATATATTGATGTTCGTTTATTCATTCATAATAATATTATATACAGAAATATATGTAGGATGATTTATTTCCGAGCCGTGCGGTAGGCTTAAAGAAGCGAACCGCAACGGGCGGTATCGGGCCTGCAGAGGCGCGATCTGAAGAGTACAAATATAGTGTAGCGATTTATAATAAATAATTATTGGACTTCCCTTCCCACGGTCTTATGTAAGTCGTGTTCAGGGCTCAGGTTGGTGAATACCTAAGCAGGTGCACCCGAATGGAAGGGAGTCTAGACTATTGGTCCTAAAAAGGACCTTTTTAGTATCGGTCGACCGTGGGCGTAACACAATTTTATATATTGGTGGCTGTTCAAACCTGACTAGATCAAGCGATTGTGTCGATTGTGACGGTCACGTCGTTGGGCAGTGTTCGCCTCGCCTTTTGAGTAGTCTGCGCGTTTTGGCGTCGGTTAATTCGATAAGGACAGTGACGTCGGTCTGGTTGCGGCGCGGTGGCTGTTACTCTAGAACGTCCAACACTTGCTGTAGGTAGGCTCGGCTCCGCTGGCTGTATCGGCGTCGGTCAGTTCGATGAGGACAGTGACGTCGGTCTGGTTGCGGCGCGGGTCGGCTGCGTCGGCTTTTCCGAGGTTTGTCGTCGTTGGCCGGTCTGGCTGAGTCGGCTTCGTCAAGATTTGTGTTCGCTAACTGCTGCTATGGCTAATGGTCTTCGGATCTTCTATTCTTCCAAAGTGTTTGATTTGTTGACTGGTAGAAGGTGAATTGAAGACTGATATCGTTGTTCCTAAATCGTCCGGTATATAAGTAGATTCCCGTACCGACTAGTCAACTGTTTTGTTCCGCCGTGTATAGTTGTGTTTTCATGTGGTATGGGAAGTTCTGTAACTTGCGCAATTTTGGAGTTATCGACGTGGGGAGGGTATCGTTGGATTCGTCTTACTCTCCCCTATGTATCACTTTTGTTGTTTTTGATGTGTCGTTGTTTGGAGCTTTGTTATTGTTCCCTAATGTTGGTTGCAGGGTTTGTTTTTGTACTACTGTTCGCTGATTGGTGGTCCTGAGAAAGACCGTTTTATTTATGTGGTAACGGTTACTCCGTTACATGATTTTCGCTACGGTGTGAAGACCCAGTAGGATGGTCAGTAAGAATGGCACTTACAAAAACGGGTTGCGTGGAAGTACATGAATACAATTATGCACGCGGTCACAGAAACGGGCAACCGGCGTACAATATGGCGACGCGAAAAACGGTACGTCCCGTCGCGCTGATGTATGTAGGTAGAGCCAAAAGCGACGACAACGGCCGATGAACCCGACGCAGAGTACGCAATGTCCAAGAACGACAGGTGCGCCGCAACCGGCAGGCTGACTTACCGACAACTTATGCGCCGGTTGCATAAACCAATTTGTTCAAATTGTCCCAGCAGCATATATTTAGCTAAAACACTAGCTCCAGAACCAACTGTTTTTATTAGGTCTTGGTCCAATTCATAATACCCTTGAAACGGCAAAATATTATAAATCGTTCCACTTTCGCCACATAATAGAACAACTTTTACTCTCCATTTAATAGGTTTCCCCTTCATATATTGTTTTATAGATAGTTGCCCTTTGAAGGGAACCATCTGATCGTCGACACACAAGTTTCTCTCCATTGGTAGACTATTACATTTTTTTGGAGAGCAGTATACAACGGCCTGACTTTTATAAATTTGTCTTTGTTGCCATTAGGAATTTCATTGTTGTCGACGATATGTAAATTATTACCTAAGGAAAAAAACCTATCTCGGGTCATATTTTGAGCAACTAAATTGACTTCAAAATGTTTTTGCCAATACAAACGTACACGTGGATATTTTAAATTACCCATTATGATATGTATACCGATTAAACGTTTCTTTTCGTACATATCAGTAGGTTTAAATCTAGTAACACCTTTGTTTGGGCTGCCGGCTATTGGCTTGATAGATCAACCGGCGCGGCGATATGGAAATCCGGGTCCGCCAACGCCAAGTGCGAAAACTTATCCCGTACAGACGATTCCAACGAATGCCGCGGGAGATCACCGGTTATAGACGGTAGAACCCATGACTCGAACGCTAAAACTGGATCGGACGCGTAGCGCGGCACAACATGGCAATCGACTCGTCCTTGTACCGTGACTACCGGCACGCCGGCCAAACCCGAAATTGGTGCCGACCAAGTTGACCAACGGAGACCTAGCCGCTTCGCGCATGGCAGTGAGATCGCGTTTATTTGTGACGCCGAATCAATCAACGCGCGGGCTACTTGGAAACTTCCAGAACGATCACGGATGTGTACCAATGCCGTGCAAAGCACGACGGACGGCGACCCGAGCCCGGATAATAGCGATGTCGGGATGGGAGCTGATTCCGCATCCGATGACGGCGCAGCGTCCTTAGTTGTCGGATGTAATAAACTATGATGACGGCGTGAACAAACTGCACATTTGGCGGGAGCCTTACAAACGGGTGACCAGTGATCGGGGCTGAGACACGAGAAACAAATACGTTGAGCACGCGCCCATTTCGTGCGTTCATCCGCGGGTAGTGAACTAAATTTACGGCACACATCGAGCGCGTGTGAATTATTGCAGTATTGACACGACAATGTGCGCGGCGGCTGCGCCGGTACTGGCACAGCTGAGACTAATGATGTCGGCGATGGTCGATCCACTTTACGTGACCACTTCGACGGCGCAGACGGTCGGTCCTTAGGACGGGACGCGAGCACTGCCTGTTTACCGGCGACGACCTGTACGCGCTCGAGAATAGCAATACGGTTTTTAATGAATTTGAACAAGTCCTCCACCGTGGGAAAGTCACTTGTCGTCTCCGACTCGAACAATGTGCGACACGACGACGAAAGGCAACGTGACGCCAGTGAAAATAAAATGAAATCGCCTAAGTCTAGAACCTGTAATGCGGTAAGGACTGAAATACCTTCACCGAATACCGACATAAATTTATTCAGGTCCGACAAACTATCCACGGACGACACAGGGACTTGTAACAATTGGTCGACGAAAGATCCCGCGACTAAGCGCGGCTTGTCGTAACGCGATACTAATGCGGCCCAGGCTACGGCGAACGTGGCTCCCGAAACCAGTATACCACGAATTATGTCGGCAGCGCTTCCATGAATGCAGCTGCGCAAGTGGTAAAATCGCTCGATGTCGGGTATGTCCGGAAATTGAGACACTACAGCGAGGAACTGATCACGGAATGCAGGCCACTTATGAATATCGCCGTCGAATTGCGGTAACGGAATTTCGGGTAGTCGACGGAAAACGCGGGTTTGTGCCACGTGAGGGTCACCTCCGGCAGCGGGAGCCGTCGGCGACACAGGTTGAACATGGTAGCGTGACACAATAGACCTGATATAATCTACCCAACCGTTCACTTCAACGTTAAGGTCGGTCGTGTACTCGCTCAACATATTCAGACCGCAATAAGCGTCAAACACAGCACTGTCCTCAATCTCGAACCCAGCCAACAGATTATCCAACCTAGTGGATGCCGCGAGCAGCTGCGGCGCCATGGTCGCATCATCACTGGCCGATCAAGCCGTCACGTGGATAGCCTTAATGCGAGCGACGTACGACTCTCGTTTAGCCAAAGCACGGTCTCTCGCGCGCTTATCACGCTCCACCTCTTCGTCAGAAGCCATGACACGGCTGGTTACGAGCTCGGAAGGAAGCGAATAAAAGGTGCGCGCACGTAACCCACGGGCCTATCACTCGGTCTGACAGCGCTCAATTATAATAAATAACGGGGACAATGGTCCTACCCAGCTGTCACGAACCCAATCCAAACGTGAACACCACAATTAAATAATAAAAACCACGCTCTGCTACCAAATGTTTGGGCTGCCGGCTATTGGCTTGCATTTGGCCGAGCAGCTACTTAAATATAGGGAAAGTGGTGTTAAACTTTGGACGGGATAGGTGACCAAAAAATGTATAAAAATAGTACGTCGTATATAAATGACAAAAGAATATATTTATGATACAACAAATGTGTATAATATGTCGGTCGGGAAAACGTCTCTTCCCGAGCACAACTTAAAACAATAATAATAACAAAATATATAACAGATATAGATTACCGATCGGCACATACGCCGCGGCGGGGCGGGGTATCGGCGGCGGCGGCGGCTGCGGCTGCAACAGCTGATGCGGCTATGTGACACACGCAGGTGAACGGGGAGCGGCGGCTGTTGGCGGCGGCGACGTCGGCGGCTGCGGATGCAAGCGGTCGGATTACGTAACTGACTGGATTACGTAAGGTGCAAAGGACGTAATCCCGGCACTGAAAGCGTCGTCGAGCGCGGAACACGCGCAATAATAATATCGACGGTAGACAATATACGCGTTGCCGATCGCGACGCGAATTATGGCCCGTCGAAGATCAACGACAACTTGATTAAAGATTCGATACAAACTAATATTGAGCGCGAACGTCGGCGATAAACACGTGACGACGAATCGTGGGCGTGCAACGGACCAAGGCGACGGTAATCGATGCAACGTCGAACACGACAACGGCGTCGAAAACACGATAATCGCGCGAGCGCGAAATAACAATACGCACTAGGTATTTAAAAAATATGCACGGATAATTCGCACACATGCGGCTGTCGATAAACGGCACAAAACAACGGCCGGACGCGAAGCACGCACGGTCTGCTCGCGTAGAGCGTAGGGCAAAGACAAGTTCTAAGTCGCCGGCGGCGACTCGGCCGGCGTCCGGCGTCCGTGGGCCGCGCGTTGCGCTGTCTCGCGGACCGGTTCCTAAATGTCGCGACGAAAACGGCGGCAAGTTCGAACAACCTTTTTGAATCGAATGAAGATTAGTATGCCATGTTTTATAAAAAATCGTCATCAAAGTACTCAGAAAAATACTGTAAAGGTGATTTTAATTCTAATATAATATTATTTTGTTCTACGTTATCTAATTTGAGAGTAGGCTGTTTGAAAGATTTTTGCACCCACCTAACATTACGTTTACTTGTTATAGTTAATGGTGGTAGTACCCATTCTTCGTCCTGCACAATTAAACGATTTTCATTTTCAATATCAAAATTATCTAACAAATATTCAAATTCTGCAAATGGAAAATCAATGTCTTCGGTTTCACTTCTTGGACTTCCGATTTCCGATTTGTTTCCATTGCCTAATAATTCTAAAATTTCTTCGTCACGAAGCATATTATTTTTATAATAATATCAGTAATATTATTGGAACATATAAAATATATAAAATATAAAATACAGTTTGCGACGAAATAATAAAGTAAAAATGACGTGCTCATTATCACCGCCAGCTGTTATT
Source organism: Myzus persicae (assembly GCF_001856785.1). Taxonomy (NCBI): domain Eukaryota; kingdom Metazoa; phylum Arthropoda; class Insecta; order Hemiptera; family Aphididae; genus Myzus; species Myzus persicae. Next base: position 16,974 of record NW_019100503.1, read on the forward strand.
ATAACAAATGTGCGCGCAATAAAATGAACAGTATTATCCGCGAGGCACGAAGACCCAAGGTACACCATGGTGTA
>NW_019100503.1:17067-50592 GCF_001856785.1 Myzus persicae
CACGGACTAAGATATACAGGACTGGAAACGATAGACTGGGGGGGTGTAGTGGTATGGCTCTCAAATGTTTCGGTTTGGTACAATCGTGACTGTAACTGCTACCTGGTGTACTACACAACTACTAGATGCAAAAGTACAAAACATTAATTCGTATTTTAAGAAACTACCTATTTAAAGACTGAAGTTTATAGTTTTAGTTTAAATTGTTTAAAATACATTTTAAAAATGCCTCGGCAATGTTCCGTGATTTTGTGTAAGAGTTTAAAAGAAAAACATGTAACATTGTTCAAAGTTCCTGCTACTGATTTCCATTCATGGAATGAAATTATTGTCAGAATAAATGGGCCCTATAATAAACATAAAGTGTCCTACATTTGTGCTGAACATTTCACTGAAGACGATTTGATCACAACTTACAGTGGACCAGATGATTTAGTAAGAAAATATAAAATATTTATTCTAAGAATTTTTTTTAAATTATTATTTTATTGCTCACAATTTATAATCAACTATAGGTGATGGGAAAAAGAAAAAAAATGGCATTAAAAAAAGGTGCGATTCCATCAATTTTTAATTTTCCATTAAATACGTCTGAAAATGCTGAATGTGATTCAATGGTACCTGCATCTTGTAGAAAAGAATTATTTGGTGAACTCCCATCTAAACGTTTATGTACAACAGTATCCTCACAAGTATGTTTATAAAAGTATTTATAAATTATTATTTATGTTCAGTTAGATCTAATCTTGTTAAGTATATATTATTTTACTATTTTATTTATTTAAAATACCTATTTTAATTATACCAGCAATTTATTTATTACTTTATGTGATTTATTGAAGGACCTATTTTCATCTTTCAAAGGATTGTTATTGCCAGTTGGATGGATATTATACCAAGATTTATGTATGGTATCATTGTATAAACTAAATAAATCATCATCAAATGAGATAAAAATCATTATTGAAAAACAAATTGTTTTTCAATCAAGTAACTTGAACATAAGCTATTTTGTAAACCAAAAACGCCAGGACTCAAAAATGTTAGGTCTAAAACAGTTAACATACCCACTGGACATGATTGAAATTGCCAATACTGTTCAATTATTTGATAATCAACTTATTTGTCAAGGGGGCCCAAGTGTCATAAACTTTCCAGGTATCTACGCATATTTAAAATATTTTGGAAATAATAATTATTATTTATTCCTATATATTATACATTATTATATTATATTATATTATAGATATAATATTGTTTTGTAATATTTAATTATTTGTAATTAGGTATTCACATAAAAAACACTCACTTAGAAGGTACAATATGGCGCCATGATAAATGTTCTATTCTAACTGATTTGAAAAAGAGATGCGGAAAATGCAATTTATTATTTCCTCAATTTAGGACTTATAAAAAAAGATTGACTCAAAACAATAAATCGTATTATGTGGGTTCAGTTCTTACTCCTAGAAGACGTAGTGTACTAGGTAATATATTAAGAAAAACCAAAACTGTCAAAAAATCAAATAAAAGGTAAAATTATTATCATTATTACAATACAAATATTAAGGATGTACAATGATTTGAATGATTTATATTTATATTAATCTAAGATTTAAGTCAACCATCCAACGATTAAACATGTTATTGAATAAAGAACAGAACAAATCAAAAGAATTAACAAATGAATCTATTGATAATATATTTAGAATGGACAAATTTAATAAATCTCAGAAAACAATAGTTAGTGAAATCATTACTGCCAGTAGAGTCACAAATTTGAAAAATAGAAGGTATTCAGAGGACTGGATTTTATTATGCATCTTATTAAAAATAAGGTACTTGTACATTAAATATAAATTCTGCATTTTAAAATACTTTAACTAAAGTCTGAAAAATGTTGACATTATAATTTTTAATTTATAGATCTTCTTCAACATATAGATTTTTGAGGGAGCAAAAAATATTACCACTACCTTGCCCAAGAACAATACGCAATTATTTATCTTTGATAGATGTTAAATGTGGCTTTGACCAAAAATTTTTTCAGTTATTAAAAAAAAAAATAGGAATTCTTAAGCCAGAACAAAAGCATGGTATGCTTGTATATGATGAAATGTTTTTGAGAGAAAGTTTTAATGTAAATTCCCAAACATTATCCTATAGTGGTTTAGAGGATTTTGGGGGAGAAGTTGATTCATGCGGATTAAAAGCAAACCATGCATTAGTTTTTATGTATCAAAGTTTAGCTATGAACTTTACTCAGGCAATTGCAGTATTTACATCGAGAGGACCTGTTAAAGGTACTTTTTCAAATCTATAAGATTCCTTCTGTTCAGATTTACTAATAATACTCATAACTAGTTACTAATTAATTATGTATGTACTTGTCATTGGTGTAGGACGTAGATTGTAAACAATTAAATACCTACTTGTATTCCTTGTCCAGTGAGAGAATGCTGACCAAAATCGGTGTCAAAGTATCTGTTTTATTCTATATTTCTATTTGTTATAATATGTTATTTATTTTTTGTTAGTGTAACTNAAACGATAAATTTGTAACATGCAGTAAGAATTCGTTATAAGTATTTTCAAACACATCAACTGAACTTGCATGCTTACAAAAACAGGTCTCTAGAACTTGTAATATTTTGAATAAGTTGTTGTTTGGATAAATTAAAAACCCTCTATTTTTAAGATTGACTAATTCTGATTCCCTTCCTTTGTTGCCAGTATCATTTTTTATACTTTTAATGCATAACTCGCATTTGGATTTTTTACATAGCCGCTTAGCTAAATACCTACGAGATAAAAAAAAATATCAGTTATTTACTTGTTATTTAATTATTTAAAGAGTATTTTTTACCCTCCTAAATAGTACACAACACATTCAAAAACTGAACTTTTGGAATAATCATGTTCTAAAAATAAGTCCTCACAGTCCCAATTGCCCTCTTCAATTAATACATCTAATTTACTTGTCATATTTTTTATTTTTTCTTCTCGCAATGATGAATTAGAATTAATGAGATTTTTAAAGTCGCATATTTCTAATACAGGTTTTTGATCTGTAAAATATTTTAAAATTCTCTTATATTTTAAAATTTAAACCGAGATTTAATAATGGCTCATGATTTTATAAATATAAATTATTTACCTTCATTTGTTATACAGTTGCCACTTTTTGGTGGTTTTATTAGTGAACTCACAGTTAACATCCTATATAGTTGCAAAAATGTTGGCGTAGAAGGGTGGTCATTTGGACCAGATACCTGCCTTATTATTCCAAAAAATTTCTTAAAATAAAATTATAAATTATGAAAAGTAAGTACCTATCAGTATATTACATATTTTAAAATGTATTAAGCTTATGTATTATACTTCTAATTTATCTTGATTCATTTTAGCTGTTAACACAAATGAAAAGTTACATTCATCCAGCAAATATTTTGAAAGTTCAATAGTCGAATTGATTGTCACCCTAAGCCCTTCAGCTGTTTGCTGTGTCAAAAATTCATTTGCAGTTATAAGTTCTTTTTGGACATTTAACTCCCAAGCATCTAACCATTCCATTGATTTTTCTAGAACCTGCATAAGTTTTAATAAGATTAGAACATATATTTATGTAATAATAATAATTCTAACAATTAACAAACAATTAACCACAAAACACAAAAGCATCATGCGTCACAAATATTTTATAAATAAAATTAATATAATTAATAATATTAATAATAATATAATTAATATATTATACACACAAACAAACATACATTTCCAGTATTTTGCAAAACAAATAATCTCTTCTTCACTCAAAATGTAAAAGGTTTACGAGGATCTATCTCCCATATTCCCCGTGGTTAGGCTCCTTATGGGGGCGTCTAATTTCTTTTGCACCGGGGCACAAAATGTCTAAATATGGCACTGACCACTGTCTCTATTTGTGCCTTTATTTGTTAATACAGTCCACTAGATAATACCTAAAGCTTCAAGTAGGTAAAACAAGTGTCTCATGCAAACAAACATAGAGATTTTTCAATATAAAAGAAAACCTCAAAATCATAGGAGTTTTTCTTATTCCTTCTGCAGGAAATTTACGATTCAATGTGTCGAACAAATTATTTAAGACTAATGTAAACTGTTCGGTTTCCTCCGAATCTTTAAGGTTTTGATATCTACTCCTGTAAAATTGTATAGCTACAGCCATTGAGTTACTGAAAAGCTGAACATTAAAGTTTAATATTATTATATATTATTTAATTTTATGAAAATAGATTTTAACTACCTATTTAAACAGAATTCAATATAATAATTTATTATACATATATTTATTATAAATATGAAATTGAATTACCTGCGTAGCATACTTCACTTTCATTTTTGATAAATTAGTTAAGAAAATATGATTTTTTGTTATTTTAGGACAAACTTTTCCTAATAAATTTTCTTCGATTTTGTACACTTCAGTATAATGTTCCCACTTTACAAACAATTTTGACGGATGTAACTAAATTAATAAAAATATTGAGTATTAAAATAGAAAGAAACATATTGAAACCTTATAAATAAAAATAAAAATACATTTTTTTCATATAAATAAATAAATATATAAAGAATGATTATCATCATAAATTTAAAATTATACATACTCTTAAACATTTTTTATCATGTAAACGATTGCGGACTGTTTTAATTAGGTGAGGTCCGTCACTAAATACAAATACTTTTCTTTTATCGTCAAATGGGTTGCAGAAACTGTTTAAGGTATTGCCAATCTTCCCTGAAATGCCTAAATTATTCCACATTGTCCTATTTGTGCTGGCTCCATCAGACGTTAATCCCAAAACTTGGGCTCCAGCATTTTCTAACAGCATTATGGCCTTGATCACCAATTTGGTTAAATCAAGTCCTTAAAAATAAAAAATAATAAAAAAGGTACCAATTTTTTAATTTTACAGTACTCAACATTTTTCTAATCAGTGATAATTGTTATACCTTTTACTGGGCCTTTGGATGCAAAAACTGCGATGGGCTGTGAAAAGTTATCAGCAAGACTTGACCACATTAAAACTAAGCCATGATCAGCTTTTTCAGTTTCTCTATTAGGGAGTTCTCCTCCAAAATCCTCTAAACCAGTATAGGTTAAAGTACGACTGTTGACTGATATACTAGAGCGTAAGAATACTTCATCAATGAGTAAAATTCCTTTTCTCTGTTTCTCAGTTTTGCTCAACATTTTCTTTTTCAATAGTTTAAAAAAATTCATATCAAATCCACATTCATTGTTAATTGCCAAAAGGTATTTTCTAACTGTTTTTATACATGGAAGTGGAAGTATACTTTGGTCCCTGAGAAATCTATAACCACTAGGGCTTCTGAAAGGTAAGGTATTAACTTATATAAAGTATACAATTACAATTTTATATATATACTTACCTAATTTGCAAAATCAGACATAATAACATCCAGTTATCACTATACCTCATTTGATTTTTGCATTTAACTTTAGAAGCATTAAATATTTCATGCACCAAGTTTGATTGACATTCAGTTAAGTTTGATTTTTGAATTATTTCATTGAGTGTAGAAGTTTTGATATTTTTCATTTGAATTTTGATATTGTCCAGCTGTTGTTTTAAATTTTAAATTTTTTTATGAGCTCTTAAACATTTTTGCCGTATCATTTTTTTTGAGTTAAGAATTTTCCCAAATTTTCTTCTCTTGCTTGGTGTTAAAGGTACTCTTATAGGTTTACCAACTGATAACCGTTTTAATTTTTTAATAATTAACAATTTCAGTCGCTTACACCATACACATAATTCACTAATCAGAAAATTAATAATCAACAAATATTTAAGTAACTTTTTTTTCAAATATATTTTTGATTGAAACTACCTAATATTTACAAAATTTTTTAAAATAATAATGTATAAAAACATAAATTATTAGTAATTATGCTTTAATAATAATAGTTTAATTGAATGTATTATATTATTATACATACCTTGTTCCAGCTGTTACAATATTTAAACAATTTGAATGTTTCCAGTGGCCATTTGATTCCACAAATTGGGGGCCAAAAGAAGACATTATATTTTTATTAGGTTGTACTCCGTGACATACTTTNAGGTAACATATCTTATGATTACTAAAATATTAAAATAACAATAATAAATACAAATATAGGAATAGTAAATAGTTATTAATTTGAATATAATATTTATATTTCAGGTTTTAAGTAACTCTATGGCTAGGGGAATAGAATTTTATCGTGATTACTGCAAAGTAGAATCATTAAAAACTAGCCATCAAACAGAACTTTTCACTGACCGTTTTAATAAACTATTTGATGTGCTAAATAGAAAATATCCCGCAGAAGGAATTAGAAATGGTAGTCTTGACTTTCAGGTATAGTAATAATATGAACCAAAATATAATCCTAATAGTTATTTACTAAATTTAATCAGATTTTAGAAGAGAATCTTAAATGGATAAACTGTTGGGAGGACCAAGTAGTGAATAAAAAAATAAGTAAAGATGAGTATTTAACACAAAATACTGCGGATGGGTTGCGTGTTACCATAAAGTCAACTATAGAATTGTCAAAATATTTATTAGAGCAATGTGGATTTAAGTACATATTGACATGTAAGACGAATCAAGACCGTGTGGAGGTAATCGAGTTTGTTACTAACATTATTGATTAACGATAATTGGTTTATACATATAACTATTGATTATAATATATACTCAATGATATAAAATAGATATTTTATTTTATTTATAGCAATTTTTTGGTATGGCTAGGCAAGCCACTGGTCCTAATGAACACCCCACCACTCCTACATTTCTACAAGTATACAAAATGATATCGGTTTATTCATTACTTAAGCCTCCAAAAACAGGAAACTGTAAAATATTAGAACCTAACATACATACAATTACCATTAATGATCTAAAATATGTTTTAAATAATGAACATGTTTCACAAAGACATGAAAAAATTGAAACTTTGAAAAAAAAGCTAGACTCTTTAGTCATGAATGAAGTAGAAGTAAACGACATATTTGATAATAATATACATAATTATTATAAAGCAGAAGTTGAAGATTGTGTCCTATACTATATATGTGGCTATATAACAAAAAATATTGTAAATAAAGTTAAATGTAATAATTGCCTTACAGTGTTAACTGGTATGTATACAAAATAATTGATTTTAAAATAATCACCAACTTGAAATTAATTACTAATCTCTATAATTTAGGTAAAAAGTCTTACTCAAGCAAACCAGAAGCTACTCTTCTAAATTTAAAAACACGTGGTAGTTTGACTCATCCAAATGATTTTTTATTTAGATTACTGATCACTGTTGAAAAATCATTTGTCAAGTATTGTGAAAACAATGATGTATTTTTAATGACAATTGATGACTTTTTTAGCAACAATCAAAGTATCAATTTTCCTTGTGTTGAACATAAAAAAGACGTACTTACACAAATTATTTCAAATTTTATAATCATGCGAATGCAACAGTATTCATTAATAACAAATAAAAATACAAATAAACTTAATGCAAAAAAAAAAAAGCTAGCTAAATTAGTAAATACATAGGTAGTAATAAATAATTAGTAANTTCTATTCTAGTGGAACATACCGAAATTTGGTTGCTGCCTTCCCCAGACACCCATGTGGAAACAATATCAGACGGTCTAAAATGTTTCTCACATACCCTGGAATGCCTGTTTAATGAAATACCTATGGCTTTTTCCCAAATCTCGTGGCAATTTTTGGGAATGCCGAACTTAGTTTTAGCACTGTCGCAGCAACCAGGAACACAACATTTATTCGACACCATGATTGTTTAATAAAGTTAAATAAATTATGCATAGACAACTACAAATACATCGGCCCGTTTTTCGCAACATACGAGAATAGGCGAGTCTGCGCTGCAGTATAAATAGTATAATCTTAAATATATTAAATCATGTTCCAAATCAAAAATTGGCGGGCCAATAATGTAAAGAATATTGATAAGTGAAAATGATATAAAATAGAATAGTTTGCTATTTAACCGCTGGAGCGTTAACTGTAATTCTCACAGTATGGAACAGCTGTTTCTGTATTGGAAACATTGGGCTTCAACAAAAATGTGGTTTTGTATAGAGCGTTGCGCAACCTGTCTATCTTAAATCATGACCTATATTCAAACAGCTGCCAATGAGTAAATAATATTATTTAACACTTGTAAACAGTTTAAGTCACAGTGTTACCAACATCTCCAACCGGAAAAAAAATTTATTTATTACTATAATTATTTCTTGGAAAAAATATAATATAAAAACTTAAAATGTCGTTATCAGAATTCGATCTAAATTTTCTTGGGAAAATTATCAAAACTAATACAAAAATTAATCGTAAGTTAGGTAATCAATGTTTATGTACTCCTCGAAAGTCAAAAGTTACTCTTACAATATGTGCTACTATCATTTATTTAATACTAACCGCCAATTAATAATATCAAATCAAACAATAGGTACACCATAGTGTACTCTGGGTCTGAAAGGGTTTTAATGTTATTTACATACAATTGTAAATATGATACATTATTTTATTTAAGGATCGTAATGAGAGTTAAGATTTTATAGAATTTGCATATTAATTTTTATAACATTTTTAAGAAATAGCATAGTAAGTTTACAATTTGTTTAGTGGTTCAGAGAAATGAAATTAAAAATTTAATTTAGTATATTTCGCGTTTTTTTAGATTTTAGTGCTATTTCCAGGCTTATTGTGATTTTTTTTACGCATTTTGATCTTTTTTTTAATCAAAATGTTGTAGTATTATTTTAAGAAACGTGTTTTTGATTAATTTTTGATTTTAAAAGTAAATTTAGATTAGGTAAACAGACCGAATACACGGATTGGTGGACGTGACGTGAGTAGTGGCGTTCATCATTTCGTATATATATCTACTGGTTTTGATTGGCTCCTTTTATAATGTAATGTAAAGCTAAAACTATTGTGTAATGAGTGTTGATAGCGTTGTATCCTGTGTTAAAACAATCGACCACTCTACTCAAAAATCGTACTGATACCTTTATAAGAATTTAAGTAGTTTCAGTTTGTACGTTGTACGTGTTGTGCAGTTGTGCTTATCCTTTGTCGCGGCTTAACTTGTACCTAACTTTGTTCTAAAATGTAAATGTTCACATATTCTGTTGTTTTTATTGAATATTATTAGCGTTATTAAAAGTAATATTTTAGCACATATTTATGCAATTTTAAGTTAAGTGCTATAAAACCCCAATCCGGATCATAACTACTATAATCGGTAAAAACAATGAAAGTTCATGTCTAATAACATAATTTGAGACTAAATAGGACTAAATCTAATTCTAAAATGAGTACTTAATTCAAATATTCAATATATAAACCAAGTTATTGTCTTGCTAGATGCAAACCCTTGCTGTTAATAACCAATATAAAATATAAATTTAAATTAAAATCCTACATTGTATTATTGATTGTTAAATTATAGTAAAACCTTATGATAATATCCCTATGAGGTACTTTATTACTTCAGCTAGGTCTATTAAAACTGAAAAGTATTTAATTTATAAACAATCAATGATAACTTAATTTCTTTTTGTCCATTTTCCAGCAAGCAAATGTCAATGTAGTAACAAATATTATAATTTATAAACAGACCTAACCACATCAAACGTCACTTGTCGGAAATTGTACTACGAATGATGAACAATAAAAAAGTTATCGTTAATAAAATCAACGACGATACAATCATATGTACATATCATTATATCAAGATAACAAGACTAAATATAAATCATTTCATTATGCTGTTGTGTTGTCTATGTACAACTCGTATTATTTTTATTATACTTTCTTGAAGTAATAGACCTGAAAATATTGGTGTGGGTAACGGGTGGGTGTATCTTCACATAATCTGATGTATATAATAAACTCATAACTAATAAGTAATAACTAATAATGAATTAATGAATAGTCAAATTGTGTTTGTTGGGATAAATTATATTAATTAGCAACTTGATTTACACAGTTCTCGTAAATAGGTAGTCATCAAAAAAACCTAAATTAACTTTGAATTAACTTTTTGGCATACATTTGATATGCACCGGGTAATGTGGATGGACCAAGTTCATGGACGTGACGCAATCAGCAAAACAGATAGTGCGTCAAACATAGTATGATAATATTATAATGTATTTTATTTACACATCTCGCCGATTATGATAATTCTGCCCGACCGCGACATGTTTATTTGTATGTTGATAGATTATAAAATTAGGGGCATTTACGAAGTATTAGGTCAGTAAGGTTTTATAATTGTTGCAGCATATACCAGAAGTAAATTGATGTCTGCGCGCCCCTATGGTACAAATTATATTCCTTACAAGTATACTCACGTTTCTCAAAGTAAAAAATAATTTTGGACCAACCTTAATGCATTAATTTAGAAGTTTGGAAACAAAATAAAGCATATACTTTGCAGCTACCACAAAATATATGAATATCTAAACTTAAATCTAAATTACAAAACATTAATGCTAATATATTTCATACGTCCAAAATGTTACAAGAAATGCAGAGGCTGGCCACCTTAACTTGTTTCCTGGTAAAGTTGGTAAGAAATGATGTTGTTAGTTTTTTTCAAATAGGTTACTAAAAGTTATTTCAAAGTTCCAAAATATTGGTGAAGGTTTGAAGTTTATACGACAAAGTGGGGGAGGGGGGCTACTTCACCCAACTTATTGGAGGTGGTAAATTAACAAAACTGTAATCGTTTTTTTTTAATGTGTACCAGGTCCACAGTATTGATAACCTACAATGAATTAGTGCTCCCCTTGCTTTGACCACAAATGGCTGTGAATCATTCCACAGCAGATTTAACAACGAATTCAATTCTGCTTATCCTAAAATTTCTAAGGTTATTGACATACTAACCGAAATACAATCCGAAACACAAATTAAAGCTCGAAGTGGTGTAAATTCACCAAAATCGACAAAAAAACAGGAGCTCATTGAAAACCTTATCCGAGAATTTTCAACAAATAAAATAACTACCATAGATTATATAAAAATTTGTGCATCAAAAATTTACCTATTCTATAATTTTTTTTTATATTTTTATACATACATCTTTGTCTATTTTTTAAAACTTTTTTACTTTTAATTCACAGAATATAATTTTTATAATTTAACCTTGAAAAACAACAACACATTTTTAACCACACCTCTTTAGAGACAGTCCTGAGTCTGTATGAAGTGGGGAGGAATTTGTGTTGTAAAAAACAAGATTACTACCTGGATTTTAGAAAAACTTTTTTCGATGGGAGCAGTTTGGGTATTGACCTGTTCGTAAAACCTTTTTCGACAGGAGCCGTTTGGGAATTGACCTTTTTGAAAATGGGAGCCGAATGGGCTATGCCCTTTCACGCAACTCCTCCAATAGAAGTACCAAAATTTTTTCACAGATGTGACATAACTTTCAATTACAGCAGAGAGCAGAAATATAATGCTACAAACTGTGGACACTTGCGTTTAAAGTTTTTATCGTATTCACATTAACGTTAAACGAAACTCTAGTAAGTTATCATGCGAGATCTTTCCACCATTGGAAGTAGAAAATACTGCAAAGCTATGTCTTTTCAGCTTACAGACAAATAATTCTATACCAAACATAGAACCTGGTTGTAATACTATACTTTTCCGTAGTTCATTTGATCAAAGCGATAACGTTATTATACCTACGGGAACATATGAGTTGGATCAGTTTGAGTCTGTTATACAACAAATGATGCCTGACTATGTCAGTATGTTTAGCAAACAGCAGAACATTAAAGAATATGATATCGTGCAGTCATGAAGTTGATTTAGGAGTCGAGAATAGCATAGCGAAATTGCAAGGTTTTGGAAATGTACTATATACTTCTGGTGCTACTCACGAATCTGAAAATAAACTGTATAAAGGTAGAGTGTAATTTAATCACCGGCTAATTCTGTGACGGAGCACCGAGCCAGATCATACACGAGCTGTATCCTACTGTACCTACGGGATATAAAATCGTTGAGGTACCTAGGCATCCTTTTTTTTATGGTTTCAAGTGTTTCAACACGACTTCAATAACTAAAGTAAATATCGTGCTAAAAGATCAGAACGACTGTCTAATTAATCTGCATGGTGAACTGATAACAATTAATTTACAAATCCATGCGATATGGCGCTCAAATTTAATATTAAAAGAGCTACAATCCAAAAACCTATCAGTATACCACCTGCCGCTAAGAAATGTATATCGCTAGCAGTGAAGAAGTCCAAGCCGAAAATAATCAAGACCAAACTCAAGAAAAACAATTTAAATTTTCTCCGCTCTGTCAATGGTGGATGACTCATATTTAGACGTGACTGCCGACTGTGTCAACGATTGTAAAATAACTCAGAAAAGTTACCATTCGTTCACACCGTATTCAAGCACCGCTCTATCATACAATGAGGAAATTAGAATTAATGTTCAGAACATGGATTCTTACACTTTGCCGTATTTCACTTTGAATAGCCCCTATTGTACAACGCTTACACTGTAATGACTCATTAGTCATTATCATACTGAAGCAAATTCATTTAATATTTAATACTAAGAGGTAATAATATGATGGATCTATGGTTAAGTTTTTAACACATTTCTAAATATGTTATTACTATTATTCGTATTATGTATATTTAATATTTCATACGCTTTACTTAGAATTTAAATTTATTATCTATCGTATTCAAAGGGCATCGCCCATTAGTTATTATTAATAAATATATACATTTTTTTCTATCAGAAAACATTCTAATATCGAAAATTAGAACATTGTTTGTCATCCTAAATGTTGATAAAAGTCGGAAAAAAACCATACATTTCACACACTGTAAAATCTTAACATCCATCGCTTAGCCCAGAATCTAAAATAAAAATAATTAGCAAAATAGGTTTAATGTTTAGGCAATAAAATAATATTCATTTATTTAATGATTCAACTAAAAATAAAACAGTTTTTTTTTTTTGATTGGTCTTCATATTATAAATGTCCACTTCGATTATTAAGCCTATTAACATTACATTTGTATATTATGATTTATGACATAACTTGACATCTATGAAAGAGGACAAAAAAAAAATACAGTTTTAGATTAAACATAATAATTTATAAAGTATTTATTTATTTCAATATATAAGTTATATCTCTACTATGAGATTTAACATCGTTTATTCAAGGTCATCGTATGGGTGAAATGCGTCTGACTCATATTTCCGTTAAGTCAGGACTCAGGAGTCAGGAGTGGTGTTTAGTGAACGACAATATTGTCGTGGGGACTGAGTGTACGCTGAAAATAATTTTTAAATTAGTGTGATATCAAATTGTATATTTTTATGATTTATGTCATCACAAACAAATACATTTTTACAACATAACTTACCAGTTAGTTCAGAAAGTTGTTCCCCTATTCAAAAAAAAAAAATGCATAAAATAAGTACTCATATTACTGTTTGTTATGTTTATAGTATTTTGATTTAAAATTTACTTGTAAGTGAGTCCGGAATATTAAATTCTGTTTAAATATTATACAATAAATATTAATGTAATGTAATACTAACATAATAAGTATAATGGTCGATTTATTTAAGACAATACACTCATCATTTCAAAAAGTTTCAAAATGTTTAGAAAATATTTTTTTTTACATGGTTTTAAGTGAAAAAACTTTAATAGTGATAAGGATAAAAACATCTGTTTTAATTTTTTTTTTAACCATTATAAACCTGACACTGCGCTATCACAGGAATTAAAAAATGCATGTACTGATCCATCATCGTCGTATTACCTATCACAATTATCACATTATGAAGCCATCAGATGTTTTCTATACTTCGTGGTTCTATGTTTGGGCAACCATACAATATTAAATCTTACGTACTGGCACGCTGAACAAGCTGGACTGGGTTTGCGGGATACTGGGAGTTTCCCGGTGGGCCGCTCCCTCCCTTAGGCACGTTTTTTTTTTTTTAGATTCATCGGTTAAGCTTAAGACTCATCCTGCAATCGACAGACGTAGACGCATTTTCTAATGATCGTGACTGTCGGACATGGGTATGCGACAAAATAGTAAGGAAATTCTTTAAAATAAATTTGAAAAAATGTATAAATTGTCAAAAATAGATGATTGTGTCATATTATTGTCTTCGTTAATCGGTAATCCCTACCTTAAGTTACGCAATTTATTATCGTCACATTAACTTCCGGTGCAGCCGAAATCAGAATCGACACAATTTCGCAAAAGAACTCAAACCTTAACAAGTTGCTTAATATGCATTAATGTGTATTCTGGAGTCTAAACATATATAGTATTTTAAATAAAAATGACAATTGATAAATTTCTTTGTACTAGCCAATTTTTAATTTTTAATAATAATATTAAGTGTTCAAATTCTCAAAATGACATACAATCATTTTATATGAAAATATTGGTTTTTTAAGGTTGTTTTTATATGTATACCTAAATGGACCGATTTTTAGAATTTTCCCGGTAGAAATTGTTGACCCAGTCCGGCCCTGTACAACAGTTAAACTACCATATTTGTAATATAATTTTAATTATTTAGTTTTTAAAATAGATATAGTAAATTGCGTCCATAGTATGTAAGTGACCCTGAATTCACAATACCTTTCATATAAATTTTAAACACTGTTGTTCGCCCATTGGTGGATAAGAAGAACGTTAATGATATTATCGAAATCAATCGACTTAAAGTATATTAATATGTAATATTTTAGTAAGCTTTGTGCGCGAAGCAGTGTTGAATATAAGAAAATGACGTCTCATAACTATATGCTGATATACAACTTATAATTGTATTACTATTACAAAAAAAAAAACAACCCTATATTATACATTTTGAATGATTTTTTATTTTTTATTTTTAAATTGTTTTATTATTATTTACTGCATATTAAAGTAATCTACCAACAAATATTTAAGCCAACATTGAATTGAATTTTAAAAATTTATTCATTTAAAAAAAACCAAGAAAAAACAAGTTTTGAAGGACAGTGATAGTCGACTCCTTTAGGTGTCATCTGAGTAATGCTAAATGACTATCATAAAAAAAATATTCCTACTGGGCGCAATTTACTACACAGAAAACTGTAACTGATAAATATGTAATACCATAAAATATAAAAACTCTATTAATTTTTAAAACAACAGCCAAATTCTAGTAATCATTGATTTCGGACTTCTGCAGTTAACTTTGTGGCAGTCGTGTACGGTGTACTATTCTCTATAATAAATTTATTAAACATAAAAACACATTTTTGCTCGGGTAACGCTAGGTGGGGCAGCTATGAAGTAAATTCGTATTTAAATAAGTTTCAAAAAAAAGAACTACAGGTATATATGAATAACTAACAATGAATATTAATTTTAAAAATATACCTCTCGAGGTACTCGAACCATTATTTCCTGTTTAAATATTAGAAAATAAATATTAATATAATGTAATACAAACTTGAAAAATATAATGGGTAGTTCATTTTAAGTAAGAACCTCATTATTTCAAAATATTTTTTTCACATTATTTCAAGTAAAAAAATTAAATAATGATAAGGATAAAAATATTTAAAAATATTAATACAGTCGGTACCATCAATAACGACGCTGGTCTTAACGACATATGGGGTATAATGACGTTAATTTCAAGGACCCGGCAAAATTCCGTTTATTTATGCGTACAGAATAACTTTTTATAACGACATTGGACGTATCATATATTTTAATCGTATATAACGACTGTATATTATTGTGTTTACAAATTATCGTCGAATATTATCGGTGTAATTACCTACATGCATGGGGTACCTTCACACAGTTATTATATAGGTAATATATTAGGTGCTTTCATGAGTTTTTAAAATAGCATCTAAGCAAAATTAGTATAATTTACTAGACTAAACAAATATAATACACATCGTACATATTAAGATATCACCACAAATCTACAAATGTTGGTTTTTATATTTTAGTTGTGTTAGTGTCGTTGAACGTGTCTCATTTAAGAAAACTCTATACCCATTTACCCGCATATTTTGTCTCCGACTTACAAGAACAACGTAACATATCAAATTTTACGTTGAGCAGATCACGTTTAGCTCAGTTAGCTTAAAAATTAGAGTGAACTGACCTCTTATTAAAACTAAAGGTAAGTTTATTACGGAGGGATTCTCATGGGCTTTTTATTATATTTTAATTTTAAAGAGAGTTTTAAAGAGAGTATTTTAAGTTGTACAAACAATTTACAATTTTTCAAATCCCTCCTTACCCTTAATTTTAATAAGAGGTCAATTCACTCTAATTTTTAAGGTAACTGAGCTAAACGTGATCTGCTGAATGTAAAGTTTGATATGTTACGCTGTTGTAAGATGGAGACAACTCACACGGGTATAGCGTCCTCTTAAACGCATATAATTTTTTCGTTTGAAGAATAATGAAAAAAAAAAACAATAATATTGTTACTGAATATGGTGTAAGTCATTCTACAATATTTATAATATGGAAAAGTTGAGATAAAATAAAACGATAATTTTTTGTTACTAAATAATATTGACTTGAATCCAAATTTTAATGCATGAAAACTCATTATACAAAGTATGCTATTAAATGAAAAATTAAAACAGCTAAAAATCACTGACTTTTTAAAATAATTGTGTAATTTTTAATTTTGTTATTGATTACATTAATTGTACAGTAGAAAATCGATGAACCGTCAATGTCACGACCGGGACATTGACGGTTAATCAAATAGACAGTTAATATAATAATAATAAAATAATAATAAATACTAATAATATATAATAGGTAATAACATTAGAATATTATTCTAAAAAATATTAAACGAAATAATGCATCATCTTCTTCTGTTTTTTTTTTAAGTCACGAGCTTTTTGAGCGGCCATGTTTCGTACTCGTATTAAGTAAGATCTGAGCTGTAATTTGCCTACTCTTTTACCTCAAACCAATAAATGCATTTTGATAACATTGCTTCTACATCTGCGTGGCTAGTTGATGGTTAGGCTAAGTCAATCTTAAAGTAAATCTTCGACGTCGTCATCAACTTTTTCGTCAATGATAGTGGCATTAAAAATAATTTGATCATCATTTAAAATTTAAAATCCTCCATCCTGTTTATTACTTTCTAACTAATCCATAACTTCTTTCGTTGATAATTTTTCACTATTAAGTCCATTACAGAGTTGTACAATTTCTTCTACACTAACAGTATCAGATTATTCAGTTATGAACGGTGTTATTTCAGGGCATAGTTTATTCTACCCATTCTTTAGGTTTGGTCAGCCCATGCACTGGCAACATTGAAAATAGCATCTTCTATGTTGTAATTTTTCAGAAATTCTTTAATGTCTGTAGCATCCTCAGATGACAGCACACTTTCGATTAAACTTTTTCTGTACCGACGCTTCATATTTTCAATTATTCTCTGGTCCATAGGTTAGAGAAGAGTTGTTGTACTTACTGGGAGAAAGATGAATGTTATATTGCCACCGTCACTTTCATTCTCCGGAGAGATGTGTTGGGGCATTATCCATGAGCAGCAGCGCTTTCTGTGACACCCGCTTTACGGCGAGATGAACTTTTACTTGTGGTACAAACACTTTATGAAACCAATCCGTAAATATTGTTTGATCTATCCAAGCACTTTTTTGTGCATAATAGTTCACAAGTAGTAAGTACAATTAAATTTAAATTTTTAAATGCACGTAGTTTTTTTGGATTTTCTTATCACCAGCAAAGGTAATCTATGATTGACGGTTGCTTTTTCACAGACCATAGCAGTGATCCCGACTGATCCGATCTTTTTGTACCTTAAAAACCTGGAGCTGTTTTTTCCGTAAATGATGCCATTTTTTTTTGTGATAAAGCTTTCCAATTGAGTCCAGTTTCACAGTAATAAACTTGTTCACTAACGAGTTTAAGTTCAGATTGTATTTTTAATTTAAATTGTTCCTTAAATTCAGCAACAACTGCGCAATTCGCACTAAGTTTCTATCCACTAATATCTAGTTGTTGAATGCCGTGACGAAATTTAAACTTATTAAGCCATCCTATGCTTGTTTTGAAGTTTAGATCGCCATTTAGTTTTTATTCATTGCAATTGCCTTGGCCATTATAATAGGACCTGAAAGTGAAATTAATTGACTTCGGGCTTGAATAAACCACGCAGCCGGGTTCGATCCTCGGCCACCGGGCATCATTTTTCTCCGGATAAGTCGAGGTGACCGGAGAACAAGTGCTGCCATCCCCCGCCCCCGGGGCATGGCAGAAACCTACGGGTGCCCCATTCGAAATTCTGCCAAATCAAAAACACACACGTGTTCCCCCCTACCGTCCCAAAATCCTACAATACAAACCTATACAATACAAACCTACAATACCTACTCTACTCTCTTAGCTCAAGATCAATAAAAAAAAAAAAAACCACTGATACATAACGTTGTCAAGCTGCTCATATTTTACCGGCTTCATAGTTTTAAGACTTTTTACATCATAATCGTTGCTTTGAATTAACGATACATGCTGCTCAATTTTTTCAGCATCACGATTTATATCATTCACTGTTCTTCTCCCAACGCCATAAATCTGAGCAATATTGTTAGCAATTTCATATTTCTTCATCTTTCGATAGTAAATTGAGCAAATGATCTTGTTTGATTTTAAATTGTTTATTGACAATTATAAATAGTTGAAATTTATTTATGTTTAAGCGGATGCGAAAATGTGCACGAAAGTGGCTTGCGTGTGAAATATCCAAGTACATGTATGAAAAGGAATACATTGTTCGATAAATGTATGTGTGTAAAACAATAATAAATGTTAATATTGGCTTGTGGGTCTAAGTCATCATCAATAACTTTATAACTAAATGCCGAATGTATAAAATCACCAAAACAAGTCCCAAGCTGCCTGATCATTAGCTGAAATACTTCACAATCATTCTCAGTCAATATACAACGTTGGATAATGACATTATCAAATTTTTCACAGCCACCGAACTTCAAACTAAAATTCAAATTCATTTTAAAAAATTTAAATACGTAGACGAAAACACTATGTGCAATTAAATAAATCACTTTTTAAAAAAATGGTTCATGTTGTCGTAAAATATAACAACGTAATTATAAAATTAGTAGTAGGTATTTGTATTAAAACGCATTCTAATTTAGTTAATCTGGTGACAGTCGTGTACGGTGTACTATTCTCCATTGCATATTCATTTAAAAAAAAACATCTTTTTACTGGTAACGCTTTGTGAGAAAATTATGAAACAATTTAACAATTTCTTTTTTAAACGAGTTTCAAACAAAAAAACTATAGGTATATATGAATAACTAACAACAAATATTAACTCAAAAATATACCTGTTGAGCTTGTACCCGGATCATTGACTCCTGTTTAAATATTATTTAATAAATATTAATATTATGTAATACAAACTTGGCAAGTATATTTTGTGAAGGAAGGGGCGAGGGTCTTAATGGTAAGATGTGTATTTGTCCTTGTTTGATTTTAAATTGGTAATTAACAATTACACATTATTGAAATATATTTATATTTAAATGAATGCAACGATATTCATGAAGGTAGTGTGTGTGTACTTAATATATGAATGCAAAAAGAATAAATTGTTGTGTGTACATGAATAATAATTATTAATATTAGCCTGAAGGGTCCCAGTCACTATATCAACTACTTTATCACTAAATTCTGAATGTATCACATCATCAGAACAAGTCATAACCTGCCTGATCGTTAACTGAAATACTTCACAATCATTCTTACCTAGTCAATATCCAACATTATCGAATTCATTTAGAAAAATTAGAATAAATAGACTATAGACATATGTATAATTAATTAAATTACTTATTAACCATAAAAACACTACGAATTTTAAAAACACAACAACTGATCGGAATTCTAATTTATCATTGGTTTCAGACTTCAGTTAACATTGTGACAGTCGTGTGCGGTGTACTATTATGCATATAATAATCAGAGTAAACAACATTAAAATGGGATAATAGCCAATAGGAGATGGAATGGAAATTTGATAAAAAAATAAAAATTCAAGCAGATATGTGGTAGCGATCGAGACGATCTGTTTTCTTTTTGTAGTTGCCATTTGGGCTAGTGATAAGTTTAAAAAGCCCCAGATAAATGCAAATATGAAACACAGTAACCGAACGATAAACTTATAAATTAAATTACATCAAGGTTACCATCATAAAACCATTGAAATAAAGAAAAAAAGTAAGACAGTTTAATCTATTTTAGTAAAATTGATTTACGTTAAAAATTATTCCTATGTCCGGCTAAAATACAGAAACTCGTTATAGTTGAGTTTGGTTTGGCTATAAGATATTAATGTTTTCATTCAATTTGATAAATTCAATAATTGTCCTAATTCAATATATGTATTGACTAACTTGAGGTTTAAGCACATCGATGTTTTTGATTAATTATGAATTATTTTAAGTTTCATATACAATGTCGTTAATTTATAACTTACCGAACAATTCATCAACTTTATCCATATCTTTTAAAAAAAAAAACATTAATAATAAATAATCGCAATTTAATATTTTATAATATTGTATATTTGTATGGTGCATAGGTGATTGTATGTAGGTTCTGTTATACTGTGATGTTTCTAATAAATTATTAAAATTTATATCTAGATTAAAAAATTTTTGTCTATCATCTTAGGCTAAGGCCTAAGAGGCTTGATATACCATGTAACTCTGGCATTCAGTGTTTCCATAAATTGTAACATAATATGTTGCTGGACAATGTTATTAAAATAAAATGTATATTGTTATTGTCTTACTGATATCAAAATTGTTTATATACTGTAATCCTTGTTCTAGAACCAAAAAACAAACACTATTGAAAATTATGTATTATGAAGTTTAGGTTACATTTAATTTAGCATTACAAACTACGAATCACAGTATTGTGTTGATAGATACAAGTGAAAACTTCTATTAAAAAATGTTGAGTATTGGTTTTTATTAAGGGTAAAAAATTAAGAATACTTAATTGTATCGGGTTGGTGTATGTATGATAACTAGCATAATTTATGTTTTCTAAAAGTTGTAAATTGTTAATTTTCATTTTTACATTTTACAGTTCAACAATGCTTTAATTATTTCCATCGTTATCACAGAGTAATTTATTCTGTGTTATTTTTATCATCTTGTGTTCAAAAAGCCAGTAGACTGAATCTCACCTTTTTTTTTTTATAGATGTGCTCCATTTGAGCGAAATAGTGTCATTATTCGCGAAAATGTTGCTATGGATTCATATCGATGACCGTCGGATATGCCATTTTACCATATTTGATGGGCAACCATCATGATGCAGACAAGATAACGAAACGTGCTCTTATTCATTTATATGTATATATTAATTTATGTATTATATAGAATGTATGTACTATTGACACATTTAATGCGTTACATTTGTCACTTCGCCAGTGTCTCTGATATTTTCAAGTATTTGCTCCCATAATCCAAGAGAAGAGCAGAGCTTTCCCAAGAGATGATTTCAAAAAAAAAAAATCAAATAACGAATTTGAACTTAAGAAATCTAAGTTTCATAGAATGCGGTGAATTTTTTCTTTAATATTCATAATAACAATAACAATAGATTTTAACACGATGAAACAATTATATTAGGCAGTTACCACTTACCGGCGGATAAAATTATAATAGTTTTTTTTTAAATCACCCCAAGGGTGAAAACGAAGCCTACTGCCTACTCGCAGTTCATCGTCTTGATGTTCGTCGGAAAAAAAACAAAAGTGACTGAGCTTTGTTCGCCGATATTATGCCGTTTTCAATGACGTGGTTTTTATATTATGATAATGATTTATAATTTTCCTATACTTTAAGAATAAAAACGATTATGGTGCCACGGGTGCTAGGAGGGAGGAATGTGTTTGCGACTGACTCACAGGTAGTGCGATCATCAACCGACGGAGATCTGAGGCATGAGTGATGATTTGGCTTTTCACACTAGCAATGCACCTACTTAATATGCCTTATACTATCTAAGTATTATATGTATATGTACACATATGGTGTTATTTTCGTCTAGAGTCACAAAATTCGTTAAATTAAAATTTAAAGATTAAAAAATTAAAAATTAACAAATTATTTTGTTGTTAAATATTTATAAAATGTTTAACGTTTATGGATAAGGATAAAAAATGTATTACAAAGTTGCACACCAGTAGTTAATTGTATAACCAAACAAGTCTAAAAAATACTTAAACACAGTTTTTTTATAGTTATTTTGTGTTAAAATTTGGACGAAATTACATATTATTAAATAACTGAGAATAATGATGTAAGTTACTTATTGTTTAAAAATTAATTAATAAAAAAATTAATTAAATTTAAAAATATTTGCCTACTAGAAACTTTTAGCACATATTATTCTATTTTATACACGAAATAACTTTTTAAATGTAATTGTTTTGTTGTCATCATCGACATAGTACAGTGCTCCCTATGTTGAGCACGGTTTATAATAATATGCTGAGTATTAGTAATGGCAAATGTTCATATTTGTATGCAATATATACTATGCTGATGCGATGTTTAGCACGCGTTGTGTTAATAACCGACCGGGACTCCACCACTCCGGGCAGTCGATAGATACAGTCAACAGTCAATAGATGGTCGAGAGTGGAAGTCGAGGGCTGTCAACGACTTGAAGAGGACCCGCGGACGATCAATGACGTTGGATATCGGCACCTAATATGGCCCGTTTGGTAACCTTCAGTTATAATTTATAGTATACCTTATACTTAAACATAAATATATTACATTTAT
The DNA here is from genome assembly GCF_001856785.1 of Myzus persicae. NCBI lineage: Eukaryota > Metazoa > Arthropoda > Insecta > Hemiptera > Aphididae > Myzus > Myzus persicae. The sequence goes on from NW_019100503.1 coordinate 40,066, forward strand.
ACGCTAATATTTAATAATAGATATATATACGTTGAGTACTTTGCTTCACTATGATCAATAGTAATAATATCACACACCGAGCTCCAGTCCCCGAAACCTAGTTAAAATAAACAGATCGACACAGGTCGTGAGTGGCAGAGTGATAGTTGGAGAAGGGACGTTACAGTACCTACTATACTATAGTAACGATATTCATACTCATAGCCATAGTCTAACTAGTATAATGTCTATGACTATAGTAGTTTTCAACAAAAGTGGCCCTCGTTACGGACTTACGGTGACTGGTGGATGTTTTTACGCAGTGGTTACTAAACATGTGCCGAACAAAGCTCTGCAAATTTAAATAAATTACACATTAATAACCGGCTCTCTACCTGCCAATGTGGAGAACCACTGATTTTCTGAAATAGAGTCACTTTATAGATAAGCCACTGTCGAGGGCCACTTTTCCTGAAAACTACTATAATGGTTAAAAGTAAAACAAATAACTTTAATCACAACTACAAACGTAGTGTTGACCACTTATAACCTAGTAGAGTGACATCCACTTTACCCACTTTTTTAAAAATAAGTACATATTGTTCTCTAATTCAAGAATGCTGAATACAATATAATACATAATTTACTTTTAAACCAATTTAAAATATCAAAATAAAAAGACGGATTTGTTTTTATGAGCAATCAAAGTTCAAAATATGTTAATGAAATTGTATATTTATACAGTTTTTTTCTCGTTCGATTGTAGTTATTTTATTGTAATTCAAAAACTTATCACAGAAGATTATTGAAAAATTGATCAAAAATGAATGAGATAATTTTTTAGACACGAAATAATTTTGAAAGATATTGACAATTTTTGATCTATTTTTAAGCGACTCTTCATTTTTTTTTATATATATATACGTAGTCATCTAATAAACAAACCTCCCGTTTGACATCGTTAAGTTTAAGTTCAAAGAGTACGAGGTGATCTATTTAACGCAAGGCACTTATTATTTCATAAAACATTTCAAATTATAAAAACGATTTTCTAGTAGTCTAACTCAGTAGAAACTGCAATTAGGGATCACACGAACGTTTAAAAAAAATTGAATGAAAAATTACGATAAATATTATTACGAAAAAATATTGACACAAAATAACTTACCAGAATACCCTCTGTTTGCAGAATCGATCGATTCTAAAATATAAACGGGATGATCAGAAAAATTAGGTATTTATAATCTCAGTACCATGTGCCTCAGGATTGAAATAAACAGGAATTAATTGGAATAAATATTAGACCATACACAATAGATTTAGCTACTTTAATCATTTGCTGTGTCCAACTTAAACTTGCACTTATTAGTTATTTTATAGTGTGTTGGAGTGGTGATGTGGTATTATTTTGGACACAGCTTTACACGTATACACGTAGCTCTATCCATTGTATAATATAATCTAGGAAATAAATGGTAGAGAATAACTGTTTTCTTATGCGTTACATTATTATTTTGTGTAAATACTAAATTACATATCATAGATCTAATACTACTGGAACCAGAACTGTATACAGCCACTGCATTACAAGCGGCGTGCAAATATTTAACAGTGATTTAGGCTGTCTGGACGACAAAATCCAACTATCATATTGTTGTGATTCAAAATTGCATAACCCTAGTCACTCAAATATTCACTTAAATTACCATTTTCCATTCATGGTAAAATTTTAAACTATTTCGACTCTTTTTGAGCTATTTTTGAAATTAGAAACATTAAATGTTTCTAGATATTTAAAATCATAGGAAAACTGTTAACACTAGAACTATTTTGGATCTAACTTCTAATTATTTATGTGATATATATATTATTTATGTTTTTAAAACACTTACTGGCCAATTTGTTTATAATTAATTTCAAATTAAATGAAGCTAAAAACAAAACAAGGCACAAATATAATATCTCATTAAAACAATAATAATAATAATAATAAGGTACTCCAACAATCAAACGAACATCTCTCACAGCCTGGACTTTGGGTCACAGTCACTCTACGCTGGGATCTAAACCCAACCAGCAAGGATTACCAAAATGAAAACAATGTTAAATACATTTAATACAAACATGATGTATTTATTTTTAACAGTTTTTTCCGGAAGTACTTATATTGATATACATATATTTTCATAAACATAAAGAGAATTAAAACAAAAATTGTATGAGCTGTTTACTTTTAGTGAAGTATTATGTTATTGAAGATTACTAAGAGGTTTCCCCATAAGAATAAAAAAAAAAGGAATCCATACAATTACGTTTTAACTAAAGATATTTTGAGAAATAGAAAAAAAAGAATATTTACCCACCACTATGTATCAAAATGCCACACTCAAAATTACTAAAACCATCATTCACGATGCATCACATGTTTCGAAAATCACCATACTTACGAGTACACCATGTACCGTAAGTCATATTGCCAATTGAACCCTCAAAAAAATCTCTCCAAAGATTCGGCTTCCCGAGTTTCCTGATCCCCATACTCAACCTCAGTAAAAAACTTATGTGAAAGCCACAAAAAAAAAAACTTTCACTGAAAATATATCTGGAATACGTTAGAAATTCAGTTTTAATCTTAATGCATTAATTTTTTAGTTAATGTCATTTGTTTTCCTCCCCAATCTAATTTGTACATATGTATAACATAACTGTATGGTTTTTATTCATTTTTCCAAAATGCTGTTGAATATATTTACAGTTTACCAGACGAGTTGACATTAATAATTATTATGCTCTTAAAGTAACTACATACTTAACTGTTCTTCTTGGACATTGAAACCATCATGACTGAGAATCACTGAAAAATTAATTTAAACATTGATTAATCAATATTCAAAATTATTTAAGTATAGCATTTTCAATTTACATATGGCCATGTTGTTTTAAATTAAAAATACGTGACTCTCTATTAAATACCAATAATAAAAGTATAATAGTAGTCACACAGTCTAGCATGCCAAACATTTCGTATTTTGATTAAAAACTTAAAACTGTTTTATTATTTGTTAAGGAGTGTACATTTTACTGTGTTTACAAAATAAAGTATTACATAATACATATTTTATAAAAATGTTAATGAGTTATATTATAACCATGAACGAAGAAAGTCCTCCGATGTTAAAGTGAAAAAAGTGTTTTTATTCAAATCAACTAAAAGGTTTTGATCGTTTTTCGTTATACTTTAGGGTTTTGATTATTCTCCTAAATGTCTTTGGTGTTAACGCAAGTAATAAACTGAAAAGAGTGATTTTAAGGGGTGAAATTTGCATTCACTAAATGAAAGTCGAATATAATATTATATTAGTATCGCGTTTATTATTTTGTTGTTTTATCGTCTTAAATTATAATCATGTAATCGTTTTGTAAGTCGTATTCAAGGAGACTTAATGGCGTTGTAATAATATTCAGCATAGTGTGTTGTTTGAGAGCGCCACCGACGTATTTTTGATTTCGTTACTTTCGCCGTTTCGTTAGTGTTTAAATTTCATAATTTTTGTGAAAATGGCAGATACATGTATTTTTTGTGAGAAACAATTGAAATATGAAGGTAGTGTGCAGGGTGATCTTGGATTTCAAACTTTGATTAAGGCAAGTATTGAAAGAGATGATGGCAAAGACGAACTGATGATGAATGTATCTTCAATCAAAGTTCATGTGAATTACCGAAAATAATAATGTCGGGCGTCGAAAATTACTGCATTTAAAGAAAAAAAAATTTTGGCAATCCAAAAAAATAGGTCAAACATTTCGTGATATTAAATTTTCGCTCAGATATTGAGCACTTCCATTTTTAAGCGTTAACAATCATGTTTAATTTTACAACAAGGCAGTACCAATCGATAAATTGTTATTTTTTCAAAGGATTTGAGTTCTGAAAAGATCAGATTTGGAACTCCAAAATAATTTATCTTATGAATTGGCTTGATAATTCCACTATCGCTCTTTGATTAAAAAGGAATATAGAAAACAATAAAATCGAAATGGTACGACGGTTTCAAATCACTCATGCCTGAACAAGAGCAAGATAAACATTTGGAAAATAGCACATACGTGATTATAGATTGATGGATTTTTGTTACATCACGTGGCATGGCATCAAAATGTAACTTTTGAAACTATATGTACAGCATATATTAATTATGCTAGTAAACACTTTGGATTGAACTATTTCATGGTTTTTGATGGCTACAGTAATTCCTGAAACAGCTAGAAAACAATGGAGCAGACTAACGAAAACTTCATCTCCTGATATTAATTTCAAAGACACAATGATTTGCACAGAAAGCCATGAGAAATTGCTTTTTAGTAGAAATAAATAAATCCGCCTAATTTCAATGCGGCTTGCCAAATTTTGAGTGAATAATTTTACCGTCAAACAAGTTACAGATGATGCTGAATTTGTAATTATTAAAACAGCAATAAACGAGGCTGTGAATAATATTACTATTGTAGTTGGGGGTGACGTGGATCTCCGTGCGATTTTAACTGCTCTTGCCCTAGTGTTAGAAGACATTTTTTCCTCAAACCAGGTAAAAAATGATTAATATTCTTCTCGAAGCTTCGATCAATTTCGTCACATTCGTGATCAAATTTTATTCCCCCATCCTTTCTCGGAGTGTAACCATTTAAAAAAGGCAAATCATCAGCCTTGAAACTAATGTCAAAACGAGAATAACTACAACTCGCAACTCGGGTATTTAATTCGAAATATGTATTGATAGACAAATTGATTGAAAATGGTAGCAAATGTATGCTTGGAATTTATGTAGCACCTGTTGACATAACCTCTCTCGATGACTTTATTATATCTGTGATTAAAAAGAAGACGACAGTAAAATTAAATCTACTTCCACCGACTGCTGATGCTGCTGAGATGCACTTGTTACGTGTTTACTACCAGGTTCAAAAATGGTTGGGTAATGATTTAAATCCCACAGATTGAGGGTATATTTTAAAGGAATGTGTCTTAATGGTTATTAGAATGTTACAGCTTCTTGGGTATAGAACAAATATTTTTCACACCTGCCTAGTGTACGATGGTATTTTAAGTTAGGTAACTCACTCACCTAGACATTCGAGAAATCCCAACTCTATGAAAATATGAATGATTAATAAGTTTAATGAATACTGAATACATATTTTAGTAAGGTTTTATGCAATACATACAAGAAACGATATAATATATTACGTTCATATTAAGATAAAACGGTTTTATGAAGCAAAGGTTGTAACCTTATAATATTGTTTATATCAACTTATTATAATAATAGTATCAAATAAAGTGTACTCGCCGTATTTAATTATTAATACTATTTGGTTTATGTCACGAAATGGAATAATACAATTTACAAGTGACTCGGTGTTTTCTTAATATTAAAATGTAAGCTCTTTTAAGCAAAAAATTATGTAAATTTAATTCTGCCATTGTTGGAGGAAATAAAAATAAATATAAACTGATATGGGTTCTGCTATTTAAAAAAGCACATAAAATATTATTAATAAAAACAAAGATATAAAGCGTTATGAAAACAATACATATACAATTTTTATAAGTGATATATAACAAATTAAACAATTAAAAAAAAATATTAATTTTAAATGCTCACCATTAACTACAAAGCAAAATGGAAGAATACAAATACTTAATATTTCTGTTTATTGTCGTGACAAAATATTTAATGGGTAAATTATAGAAGCAATATTACATTCTAAAAATATTAATCTATCTAAGTATTAATCATTCTGTTAATACTTAATATTCTATGATTCTATGTTTATTTTATAAATAGTACATACGCGCACAATCAGCTGAAACAAATTAATAACGGACTTAGATCTAATTGTCTAATTATCACATGGTAATATTCTACAGATACTTCAAAATAAATTTATAAAAAAAATCAATGATTTATTTTCTCAGTAAAAATTTCACATGTTATTCACCCAAACAAATCTCCTGTTACTGACATTACAGTAAATACATAATACATTCCCATAAGGCATATTTATTTTATAATTGGTTATTATTTATAACAGAAATATTTCAAAATAATATAGGTATATTTTATTTTATTAAACACAATGAAACATAGATCTTAGTAGATTTTACAATTTAGTACATGCATATTTAATAAAAAATTATATATTTTAGGTAAGTGTCAAGAAAAACAAATATACTTACATAATTGAAATAAACATAAAGTAAAACCTAGAACTGAAACAATTCGTAATATATTAAATGTAGCCATCTTTGACTAAAATAGAAATAAGAACAGTCTTAAACTAGTACTTAGTATGAAACGTTGAAAACTGTGAATAACATTTACTTTATAATGCTAAAATAAATTTTAAGTATGTGTACTCAAAAAACCATCTGTGTAACCTAGATGTGTTGCTTAAATAAATAATAAATAATTTTCTACTTACAAATCCGCAATACAATGCTCAAAGTAAAGGAACAAAATTAAGTTTTAAATTTTTAAATAAAATTGCACTGAACATGCTTGGGTACATTTTGTAGGTCATTCTGCTGTAGGCTGTAGGCTGTAGACTCAACAGTTAAAATTATGAGAAAATTCATCAACATCACTGCGATTTTCAAATTATTCGAATTAGTTATTCATAAAAATGTTTTTTTGTATGCCTAACATTTAAAGTTGCCGTATTATAGCATTCCCTAAAGTTTTCCTAAACTTAAAAAAAAATGAAAATTTTTGGAATGTCAATATTTTTCTATATTAATCCGCGAATCAGCAAATATTATCACACAATGATTTTCTTATTTTTGGTTGTTTTCAAAAACTATTGTAATGACACTTAATAATAGGTTATATGGGTGATTGATAACATATATCACATCCTGATTTAACGTTCCCTTATTTTAGTTATGAATGCCAATAAAAGAATATTTCGAAGAGTGAAATATCCTCTTTACTTAAGACATTGTCAATTACAATATACAACTGATTAGATGAATTCATTTCTACAAACTGGTTAGTGAATAATAATAATAACAATATACTTGCATAGACAACAAACACATTAGTATGGTCTTGCAGTGAGATGTTCAAATTAAATGTTTTACAATCATTTATAATATGTTGTAATATAGATATTTTTATACTAAATATACGCCAAAGCTGGGTCATGCCATAAGGTAAAGGTCAGTATCACAACACCAGAGTGAATATTCAAAATGAATAATGGCTAAAAATCGATTGTAACCAACATTTCCTTTTTGAAGATTTGGAATATCCTTACTCAGGCACATTTACTTGGTCTTGCCAAGAAATATACGTTGAAAATTTCCAATCTTTAGTTGACATAAATTAGACTCTACGCTGTTCAATCAGAACATGTCCGATTATATTATATAGATACTAGATAGTAAATTTTGAATTGATTAAAATGAAAATAATTCTTACATTACGTAAATGTATGCAATCAAATGATTGTGAATACAGTAACTTCTATTACAATAGCCACAAGTAATAAAATAAAATATGTGCTGTTAAAGGCGCGTTGTTTGCGAGTGAAGTGAGTGGCTTCGTTTGGTTAGGTGTTATAAGTATTTTTTCAGTTTTTTAATGATGCTTTTAAACCTAAGTTAGAATTTATGAAACCTACTTTTTCTGAACACGTCACCTTTTTATAACTGGCATTATAATTTACGATAAAAAAATACGACTAATATCTTCTAAATAACTAAATACTATATACTTTATTATTACAAGTGTAACTAACATAATTTGCTTTAAAAAATACCGAGTAATGATGTTATATTAAGCTACAGAAGTTGTAAAATATAATTAATATAATACCCACATATTACACACTTTATTGATGGTTTTAGGTAGGTCACAAGTGTAAAAACACATTGTTTTATGAAAACTTAAACTTTTTGTTTCGGTAGAACTCGATTTTTTGATTTCTTGGAATACAATATTATATTATCAGACTGCCATGTTATTGTTTAGTCATCATATTGACGCGTAAAGACATCTTTCAAATGCAAATTTTCTAACATTATACTGAAATTCTGATTAAATTCTTTATCATAATTTGTTATATTTAGTACAGGAAAATTATCTAAGTCTAACCTTTTTAGGATATTTCTATCTGAACTTCCTTTCCTAAATAGTACTACGTTGGTTCTATCTCCCTTTAAAAAAATATAGTAATTAATAAATACTGGATTCAAATTGTTTGCCGTTGATTTTAAAGTTTTTATCCAGCTGTGTTAGACATGCATCCCTCAACAATTCCTTTTACTTAAAAATCCTGTTGATTTTTTTCTTAGCCAACAGTTATATATGACTTTTCATCGGTCTTACTAGATCTTGAAGTGGCTAAGAACTAAAAACATTAAATTACAAATTTCATAAATAGTTTAAACTGTAACAAAAGAATCTAAAAAATATATAACCACAGTTATTTTTTACAGACATTTTAAGTTCATATTTAGATGGAATTACATATAAACGGCAAGAATAACGATTTTGGTTATTTTGTTGTAATTTAAAAATATTAATCGTGGCCACAAGAAACTTTAAAAGTATATTATTATATTTTATACGTAAAATGACATTTTCAGATCATTGAATTCGAATACAATGCATCCATTACAGTGACTCAGTAGATGCCTAATGTATAATAGCGACCCAGACCCGTGTATAGCAGACCCAATTTTATGCTTTTTATAATTTAAAAGTTTCATTTTTCATATTCAAACATTATACACATATTGTTACGATCCTGCAAATTTCACAAAACAAATTTTAATTTAATTTAGTTTTCTTATTTCTTTGGTAAAATATTGCTTTTTGGTTTAGGTATACGAATACTTTGTTTTTTAAGTGTATTTTTTAGTAAAATTTAAGAATTGGGAACTCCAAAGACAAGTATAATTAGGTGCATACACTCATCATGTATAAGGTAAAACAATATTTCATTGTATTGTTTATTTAAAAACGTGTATTTAATAATATGATTTTAAATACCAAGAATATTTGTCGAAATATAATATATATTTCAAATTTCAATCTCAATGGACTCAAATCACACATATATGTTCATGCTTATATTATAAAATGTCTACACGTCATTCTAAAGACAAAACAATAACATGTCGCAGTGATAATATTATATTTTACTCCGAGGAATTTAGAAATTGAATTCGATCGAAGTACAAAGTTTAAGTAAAAATTCATAGTAAAAATAGAGTTTGTTACACCTGTGACCTACATCTATCAATGAAGTGTACAGTTGGTGGGTATTAGATATTCTATATTGTATTGCATCGTATAACGTTTGTTTAATCAATTTTCTTGATAAACTACACTTGGTATGTAGATTTTTGGCATATTTTTTTATCATAAATTATAGTGAATGTTGTGAAAAGCGCAGAGTTCAGGAAAAATATGTTATTTAAATTCTAACAAGGTTTTATAACTTTATATCATTACTCTGTAATTTTTTTAAATCGAACAATGTTATTAACACTTGTGTTAATAAAGTATACAATATGTAGATATAAGACATATTTTATGATCGGTAATTATAATGCCTCTTATGAAAAGGAGCTGAGTTTAGAAAAGATAGGTTTTTTAAGTTCTCACCCTCAAGTGCGTTATTAAAAAAAACTAAAGAAAATTCTTAAACCACACGAAGCCACATACCTCGCTCGCAGAAAACGCACCTTCAACAACACGTCTTGTCTTATTTTACTACTTGTGCCTATTGCAATAATAGTTACTGTAACATTTCGATTGCATACATTTACGTGAAATAAAAATAATTTTCATTTGTAAAAATTCAAAATTAACTTTTTAGTATCTATATAATATAATCGGACATGTTCTGATTGAACCAGTGGCGGTTTTTAGGGGGGGCGAAGGGGGCGCTCACCCCCCCTTGGATTTTTTGTGTCAATTGTATATGTGTAATATGTTCTGTACGTAATATTATTTTTACGATATTTGTTTAAAGTTAAAACTTTTTTTTTTTAATTATTTTTTTTTTTTTACTTCAACATGAAAATTGATTTGATAACAAAGAAAAAATATACGTTATCACACTAGAATTATTAATAAGCTCTTAGATCTAAGAATAAGTAATGCTAGTCGGATTTGAGTATGATGTTAGAAATGGTTTTAGCCGTAGTTACGGAATAGGTTTATGCTGGTATTACATAATCAAATATCAACTAGAGCCTAGAAGCACAATTTATAGATAAGACGTGTAGTAAACACGATTATAAAGAACAGGTTAGTCATCGGTAATACGATTTGTACACAGCTGCCCGGTCACAACTCGTTACGGCGTAGTTCCATTAAATGCCGAGCGCTGCTAGTCAGACGTGTCAGATTTTCATTATTCCATATTACATTAATACCTTTTGGTTATTATTATGTTAGCCCATCACGATTTTAGATTTACATTTTACATATTTATTATTATTATGTAAACGTGACGTCGTGACTTGACTTTTGA